>NC_092047.1:92568856-92873276 GCF_003086295.3 Arachis hypogaea | reverse complement strand
TACAGCAAGACATTACCATCAAATTCTCAAAATTATCATCATCAAGAATTCTTTCATAAATTCAAAAAAAAAAAAACCAAA
This sequence comes from Arachis hypogaea, assembly GCF_003086295.3. Classification (NCBI taxonomy): domain Eukaryota; kingdom Viridiplantae; phylum Streptophyta; class Magnoliopsida; order Fabales; family Fabaceae; genus Arachis; species Arachis hypogaea. The sequence continues at coordinate 92,873,195 of NC_092047.1, read as the reverse complement.
AAAATATAACTTGCGAATCCATTTCTGAAATCAAAGAACTTAATTTATTTCAAACTGGAATATTAATCATACCTGAAGAAGCGGAAAGATGTCTGCCACAAATTTAATGAAGCTACTAGGTGCAACTGTCATATCTCTTTGGATCAATGAAAAACAGAAGTGAGAAGCAGAAACATAAGAAAAAAAACATAACCAACACATAAAGGGAATAACATACTTCAGCATGGTTCCAAGAATAATAACTCCAAACAGATTAAAGCCACCCAGGCCAATAACCATTGCTCTCTCTGATGTGCTTGTTTTACTGAAATAGAACATTTGTGCATGTTGTTATGACTTTATGATATGAGAATACCTGAGGTCAAAAAACAAAGAAAAAACCAAAAGATAAGAACCTGAATTGCCATGTTTTTTCCTTGAAAAACTTCTCAACTCCTCCAACCCAATCTGCCCATTTTCTACCAACATATTCTTTCCGCTTACCCTTTTGAGAAGCTGTCCTCTGTAGAGATGGGAACCTATATACGATATTTCCCTGCAAACAAGTAACATGCAATTCAGTATTTTGCTTTTGTTTTTTGTGTTTTCTAAATGGAAGTACAAAAAGGTTAATCATTCCCAGATGAAGTCAGGTAATACTTTATACTTTTTGGGAGGCAAAGGAATTATCAACTAAGCAAGAACCAAATGTTTTATGTAAAACAAAAATGGACAGTAATACTCATATGATGCAACCGTATCTAGAAAAATTTGTGAATGTATAAAGAGGAGAAGATTAATGAAAGGTGGAAGAGCTACTTCTACGAGTTATTTAATGAGGGACAGAAGACTCTTCCGAGCCTTGGTCGATTATGCACAAGGGAAGAAGATCAAAACTTTAACTACTATCGAAGGATTCGAGACTTCGAGGTAAAAGAGGCTCTAAAGCAGATGAAAAATGGCAGGGCAGTAGGACCTGATAATATCCCGATTGAGGTTTGGAAGGGTCTTGGAGGAAAAGGCATCAACTGGTTAACCAAGCTTTTTAATGAGATTTTAAGGTCAAAGAAGATGCCTGATGAGTGGAGAAAGAGCACCTTGGTACCTATCTACAAGAATAAGGGGGATATACAAAGTTGCGGAAACTATAGAGGGATTAAGCTTATGAGTCATACTATGAAGTTATGGGAAAGGGTGATAGAACGGAGGTTGAGAAAAGAGACACAAGTAACAGAGAACCAATTTGGATTTATGCCAGGCAGATCTACCACTGAAGCGATATACCTATTAAGAAGGATGATGGAGAGGTATCGTAGTAATAAAAGGGATCTACACATGGTGTTTATTGATTTGGAAAAAGCGTATGATAGGGTACCAAGGGAGGTCTTATGGAAGGTTTTAGAAAAGAGGAGAGTAAGGATCGCATATATTCGGGCAATTAAAGACATGTATGATGGGGCCACAACTAGTGTGAAGACTCAAGGTGGTGTGACAGAGGAATTCCCTATTGGTATAGGATTACACCAGGGATCATCCTTAAGTCCATACCTTTTCACATTAGTCTTGGAAGTACTCACAGAGCACATCCAAGAGCCTGTGCCATGGTGCATGCTTTTTGCCGATGATATCGTCCTTATGGGAGAGTCAAGGGAAGACCTAAATAAGAAGTTGGAGTTATGGAGAGAAGCTCTAGAAGCGTATGGTCTGCGCATAAGCCGTAGCAAGACGGAATATATGGAATGTAAGTTCAGTCTGAGAAGGGAAAACTCCAATATAGAGGTGAAGATTGGAGAAAACATCCTGCGAAAAGTTAAAAGTTTTAAGTATCTTGGGTGCATCATACAGGATAATGGAGAGATTGAACAGGATGTAAATCATAGGATCCAAGCAGGTTGGTCAAAATGGCGGAGCGCATCTGGTTTTATATGCGACAAAAAAGTGCCTTTAAAACTTAAAGGTAAATTCTATCGCACCGCTATAAGACCGGCTATGCTGTATGGTACGGAGTGTTGGGCGGCTAAAGGGGAGCACGAACATAAGTTGAGTGTGGCAGAGATGAAGATGTTGAGATGGATGAGTGGTCATACGCGATTGGATAAAATAAGGAATGAAGATATAAGGGAGAAAGTTGGAGTAGCACCCATTGTGGAAAAGATGGTTGAATCGCGTCTCAGGTGGTTTGGACATGTGGGAAGAAGACCGATAGAACATCCAGTCAGGAGGGTGGATGAGATGGAAGATGGACAAAGGGCGAAAGGCAGAGGAAGACCTAAGAAAACCATCCATGAGGTGGTCAAACGAGATCTACATGTAAACGGTCTTTCTGTAGACATGATACATGACAGAGCACAATGGCGTCGTTTGATTCATGTAGCCGACCTCACTTAGTGGGACAAGGCTTTGTTGTTGTTTATAACCCAACCCCCCCCCCCCCAACAAAAACACCCACAGGGCCTCCTCCCCTGCACAACAGGGAGCTCTTTCAAATTTTAAGGACTAAAAAAAGTAGGAAAGATAACCATGAAAACACCATTGCAAAGGAATGAAAAGGGGCACAAATGATTATGTTTCATTCTATGACAATATCTCAAAATACCTTCTCATCAACTTCAGGCTGACCATCAAAACGTAAAAGCACAGGTAAGATATATGATTCATCATCCTGGAACCAACCAAATAAACCGTGTCAATAGAACACCAACAGTAAGCATAGCAAAACATTATATCATAAAAATGAAGCAATGAAAAGAAAAGAAACCCAATACAGCTAATAAGAAAGTATAGTAGTATAGTAGAACACAAGGTCAAACAATTGAGCCTTTATTTAAATTATCTTATTCAAAATGCAACTGAGAATCTTAACACGCTAATTCAAATTAAGGAAAGTCGATCAACTGGAGATCTATTACACTCTTTACTGTTAAGAACTTAAGATGTCATGAATTTAAATCAAATGTGTTACGTAAAAGAAAAGTGGGCTGGACGGGTTCCATGCAAATTCTTTTTTTTTAGTGCTTGTTTGAGTGCCATTAAGTTGATAAAAGAAATATCTTTTTTCAATGAAAAAATATCTTTTTTTTATTTTTTAGTGTTCAGTAAATTTCTAGTAATAAAAATAAAAGCACTAGAAAAATTAAAAAAAATATATCTTTTTTAAAAAAATGATGTTTTTCACATAATAAATAAACAAAAAAGTACTTTTATATTGTTAAGCCCAAAAATAATTGATAGATAAAAAGATTTTTTGCATGAGATATCCAAACATAAAATTACTTTTACTTTTCTATAAGATCTTTTAAAAAAAGATAACTCGAAAAAAGATCTTTTCTTAGAAACTCACTCAAACAAGCCTTTTCCCTTCCTCAAAAGTCTATAGTATTTCTGGATATGGAACTACAATGGGTTAGGTATATCTGAGAGATCCTTTGCACTCCTAAGTCTCACAAATATTTAAATGACTAGACCCCTTTCCCTCTGCCCTATAACTTCCATTTATACTACTCATGTAACTAATCAATTGTAACTAGAAATTGTAGCTTCTCAAAAAAGATGTTTTTTTTTTTATTTTTCTAATACTTTTACTTTTACTACTAGAAATTTGCCAAACACACTAAAAAATAAAAAAAAAAATTATTTTTTCATTGAAAAAAGATCTTTTTCTATCAATTTAATGGCACCCAAACAAGCACTTACTAATGGTACCTAACTCATATATCAATGGGATCCTAACAATAATATTTTAGGTTTAGGGATCCTAACAAATTCACAATAATCTTTGATAGATAAATATAGAAAGTTTATGAGAGAGCAAAGCAAAAATGGGCTAAGAATAAAAGAGCTGCAGATTTTACGAAAGGAGAAACAACACTCAACAAGGATAGACTGATAATAGAGGTGTTTGTTAGAGGATGGAGCAGCTGGCACCATACAAATGGAGAAGAAAACTCCAGCATCACACCAGAATGGGAAAGATGGAACTGAGAAAGATGAGATAAAGGAATCGAAAAAATATCACTGTCAAATTTTGAGTTCTGGGCCACCGAGTGGAATCTGGTATACATTCAACTTAGGTTGATCCCTGTTGTTGCTTTCTAGTTTTGGAATTCCGCAGTTTAACATGTAATACAGAGTACAAACTCTGCGATCAAGGAGCTACCCTCCATCTGTGGCTAATAAAATACCACAGTCGGGAATACAAATTACCTGAAGTCCCTGCACAGAATCTATATCAAGATATGGAGCAAGTTCTTCGGCTGCAACAACACCACCATTAGATGATATATACTGCCCAATCTGCACATAAAATAAATAGCAATAGCAATCAGATGAGGCAAACATGGTTAGGTGGATGATAAAAAGATAACAAAGTAACAGAGAACTTGCATTTTATAAATAATGTGTATCATATAAATAGCGTAGCATCCAGTGACATAACCTATGTAATAAATGTATTGAGAAAAAGAAACAAAAAACAATTCAACCATCAAAGGCAACGGACCACTGAATTCAGTCCTCAATTATTACCAACTTCCATCTCTCTTCTTCAATTCCTTGATTGGGATCACCATCTCCAAATACAAAGGAGAATACCTAGAGAAAAACAACAGCAGAATCCTTCTGTCAGAAACAGTAAAATATTACCAAAAGGGGGATAAAACAAAATTCACTCATTTGCAACACACACCGATTCAATGAAGTTCATCTTCTCATCATCAGCTTGTATCCTTCGCCTCCTATAGTAATATGGATCCCAGTACCTTCCATGGTAAAATATAACAATCTGTCACTAGGTTTCTCTCAAAGAAACTGGGTTTTTAGTAGCAAGAAACTAGCTAAGCATGCTACAAACTGAGATTAAACTGAATAGGAGCAAAATTTTATCGCATTCAACTTAAAATTTGATCAGAAGCAACTCAAGTTAGGCACAGAAAAATGGGTTTCTTACTAAGCATTGTGCTACTTCATAGAGTATATATGCTTAGTGACAACAAGATAATTAACTCAAACATTTGTATTGAATGATCAATTTTCTCAAATCAACACAAAGCGAAATTAATAATCAATATCTTATGTGTATGTAATTAGAAGTATTAGAAATACATATGTTGATCAAATCAATATCTTTAAACCGCTCTACTATTTTCCTTATCTCCTTCTCTCTTGCCTTTCTTCTTTTCACTTTTTTTTTTCACTTGGGCACATAAAATATCAATAGGAAGAATCAAAACCTTTTCATCAACAAGAAACATGCAAGTTTACAGAACTTTGAGTACCAGTTACATGATACAGTTAAAAAAGGTATTGAAACAATCTGCTGTCCTACACCGGGACATAGGATTCTTCCCACCCAAAACAACAGAAGCAGAAAAGAATAAACAAATAAAGGGAACAAAGTAAGGAAAACAATTACCAAAATAAGTCTACTGGATTAAAGTAGAAGGTAAATCCTGAATCATATGATCTGCCTCGTCTTCCACGATTGTCCTCTTCACTGCACTTAAAACCACATTATTATTGCATGGGAACCACAAAAGTGTTCCTGATAAACTATGCATGAAGCAATCTCGCATGATATGGATCAACAAGCATTTGGGTAAGTTCATGTTAAAGTTATGAAGTACCTTCTGCTACTAGTAACCAGAGCAATTATTGTTGTGTAAACAATAACAATGGATGCAATTAATGCTGTACCAAAAGAAACCCTTATCAAGTATTCTCCTGCAGCCTGTCAAAGCCAAAGATCATAAAACAGCCAAAACATCTATTACCAATCATAATATCGTCAACAATTACTAGCAGAGTATACAACTATCTTCAACTTCAATACCTTAGCCTTTTCAAAAAGGGGTTCAGCTTTAATCCTAAACGACTTGGCACCAAGCTTTGATCGATAATCTTTCGGAAACACATACAGAATGTCACCTTCCTCAGAAACCTGCAGAGACCATCTTGGCACAATTGTACTCTCACAATCAAAAACTTGGAAGATTAAAGATCAAAAGTAACAAGCCAGTGTTTTGTTAGTATAACCCAAGTTCACACTAAACCCTACACATGTAAAAATATTTTACATCTACAGAGATAACTTTGCAACATCCAGTTATTCATACCTTTTGGCTACAATACCAAAACATGGTTGATTGCAATATAAATTAACTGAAACTGTTACCTTCAAAGTTACAGTTCGAATATGACTCGACCACTACAGTTCACACGAATTAACATGAACTAAATATATTACCTTTAAAGTTAAGTATTGAATTCTGTAGCCACCATTTTTTAAGGAATTCTATTTGAATTTTACTTAACCAGCTCAAAATCACATGAGTAACTATAATATAACAATAAAAATAACACTTCCTCCAGCTACTTTCCCTTTATCCGTCAATATCGCTTTTCAGGATTTTCTTGAATCAATGCATGTATGTCTTGATTGTCACTCAGGCGCATTGCCATGCACCAAAACCACTGTGAACTCTAGCCTATAATATAATCACTCAGCTAACAAATGCACATGCAAAACAAATATAAGTGGTCACCACTATCACAATTTTATCAGCAAATGGAACTTCTAAATAATTAAACCCCATCTATTCAAAATTCACAGACTAATTACTTCAACAAACACAACATTATCCCAACAGAAAGAAAAACAGAAAGAAAAAGCAAAAAACTACCTCTAAGAACCCATCTGTATCAGCGGCAAGAGCTTGCAGAGCCTTCTGAGCCTCATTCAACTTTAGTCCAGCCCTGCTCGCCACGTCACCAACTGTCACCCTCCCGCCACACGCGTCAACTGCCTCCATCGTCCGCTTCCTCACATCCGACGGCAGCTTATCGGTCTCCACAGCTCCGCCGGGACGGATAACCCGGCCTACATCGATGCCCGCCCTCACAGCGGGCACCGAAACCCTAGGCCTCCTTGGGACTGCCCGGAGGAAGCCCGGGCTTTGCAGAAAGGGGCCCGGGCTCCTGGGCGGACTGCGGGAGTGAGAGAAGACGCGGGAATGAGGTGTGACAGTAAGGCATGTGGAGATGGTAGCCATTATGTTGGGGGATAGTGAGGTTTTTCTATTTATTTTTTTTTTTAACCCCTAATTTTGGGACATGGAAGAAGGTTTTGTGTGAACTGCGAAGTGTGTGGTGCGTGAAATGGAACTGTGTTTTTTTTTTTTTTTTTCAGGGGAGGGGTTTTGAGATATTTTATGTCATTTTTGAAGGAGACATGAGTTTTAGCAAATAGCAAGTAGAGAGTGATGACTGACGAGATTTCTGGTTTGGAGTAGTGTGGGGTTGTAGGCTTGTGTGGGAGAAAGAACGAAGGCGGGAGGATGAGGTTTGCGTATTGACGCATTTGTCCCTGCTCCTTTTTTTTCTTAATTGCCCAATATGGTGTTTACCTAGAAATGACAATATGTCAATGTGGTTTAAAAAAAATTAATCTATTATCTATTATATTCTAGGTTTAATTATTCTGTTAATCCATGTAGTTTTACAGAATTTTAATTAAGTTTTTATATTTTTTTCTTAATTTGATCCTTACACTAATTTTTTTCAATTAGATCCTTTTTTATAGTAATTGATAGAGGTGCACATGGTCCCGTCCGATCCAAAGACCCGGTCTAGCTCCGAACATTTTAGGGGCTAATTTGATGTGATTTCACCGGATTTAGGGCCGAGTAAGGGTCTCAAAAATAGACTCGGTCATTATTTTGGGTCGGGTCCAAATTATAGCTCAGGTCACTCGAATTCGACCCGGTGGCCCGGTCATCATACACAATTAATATTTTGTGTTATTAGTGATGGATTATGGCTATTCTTATGTGGAATTTAAGTATTGTAAACCTTAATATTTTGTGTTATTAGTCATTATAAGACTATAGGTTAATGTTTTATGTTTAGAATGCATAAGACTTTAGACTAATGCATAATATTGTGTTATTTGTCTTGATTTAAATATTTGGTGTTATTAGACAATATTAGTATTGATTGTAGTTATGCTTTAATTTTGAAGAAGGGTTGATTCTTGTTATATTTTTCTAAGTGAATTTTACCATGCCAAATAATGGTTAGAGTCTTGAAAATTTGGATATTTTTACATGCTAGCTTACAAGAAGGTATCAATGTAATGTAATGTTAACGGCCTAGTTTTCACCCAGTATAATTGTGGCCGTAAGTATATTGGTTTCATCGGGTCTATAGTCGGTTCGGGTCTAATAAATAGACCCGATGTATATTTCGGATCGGGTCTGGATCACATCAAACTCGGCTTCACCCGACCCATATGCACCCCTAGTAATTGATTTAATTGCATAGGGACTCAAGTAAAAAAAATTAGTACAGGGATCCAAATAAAAGGAAAAAAAAAGTTTAGAGACCCAATTAAAAAAATTTTGGTACAAGGACTCAATTAAAAAGAAAAAAAAAATCTAATTAAAAATTTGGCAAAACTATAGGGACCAATAGAGTAATTAAACTTATATTCTATTATATATTACTAATTTTACAATCAAAATATGTATGTCACTTTTTTATTACAATTAAAATCAAATTTTTTTCTCTAAAATTGAAGAATTTTTCTTTTAAAATTAATAAACTCTCTCCCAATCTTCATCTTTATCTTTCTCTCTCTTTTCTCTTATTCTCTCTTTTTTCTATCTTTTTGTTATACAAAAAATAAAATTAACAAAAAAATACAATTCAAATAAAAATTATTATTATTATTATATACATATTTTTTATTTTTTTATTTAGTTTTAAATTTTTACTGCTTATCTTTCTAATCTATATTTTCATTTCTCTTCTTTCAAATATTTATTAAATATAATTTGGAGAGAATACTAATATTATGATTAAAAGTTAACATCAAGATTTAATTATTTAAAAAAATTAATTTTGAGTTTATTTTATAACTATCAATATATTTTTTTATGTTAATATCTAATTATATTTTTATATACATAAAGAGAAAAAGTATTATTTTTAAATAACAAGCATAAAAATTAATTATTTCTATTTGTGCAATAAATTTAACACATAATCAAAAGTATACAAATTAAATCGTTTCAAATTTTAGATAACGAATATTAAAATTAATTATTAGTAATAAATCAAACTTTTTCACGTAAAAATAATAACTAAAAATTTTATTATTTAATTTTTTATCTACGAAGATCCTAGTCTTCTTAGTCAACGGAGACTTTTGTTCCCTACAATCTTTTTGTAAAAGTAGTTTGATTCTATAAATCTTTTGTGTTATAATCTATAATATTAGAACAAAACCGACGTAATTTTAAAAGATTTATATTCCCGTAATGTAATTACGGATAAAAATACTAGTTAATTAACTAATTAAAGAAAAAAGTATTATTTTAGTCCTAGCATTTGTGTCGAATCTTAATTTAGCTTTTAACGTTTTATTTTAAATTCAAAAACTTTCAAACATCCTGGGTTTTAAGGGGTTTAATATTGTCTCACTGTTAAATTTGATACAATCAATTTGCATATTGAATAGCCAACAACATTCGATTTTAGTATATAAGTAAAATTGATCCACTAATGATTATTAATATATATATTTTTTATTTTGAAGCAATGATTGATTGTAGGATTTAAAATTTTGTAAAAAAAAATGAAGAAAATAAGTGTTATAAGAAGGTTTTTAATGTTTTAATATGTGAAAGAAAATATGATTTAATTAGTAACATTATTAACGTCTACATCATTTATTTTATTAATTATTAGTGTCAAATTTAAGAATATGACCACATTGAACTATTTAAAATTTTTTGGGACAAAAATAAAATATTTAAAATATTAAAATTTAAATTAAAATTTAGCCTAAATATTAGAGACAAATATAATACTTTATCCTGAATTAAAATAAGGGTAATACTAAAAGCTAATATGATAGCAATCCATTTTAGTCAATATTAAAAGGTAAATTGTCAAACAAATCTAGAAAAAAGTCAACTAAAGATTAATTTTTATTGTGTTTGGATTTTAGATGTTCTTTTAATTGAGATTCGACTTATTTTTAAGAGTTTAAAATTTTTTTATATAAATGTTAACTGCAATATTATTTGTGCAATATTGTCTTTCAAAATTTTTTCTTAAAATAAATATAGAGAAAACTTAGAGTTAGATTGTTTGAGCATTTTATTTTAAGTTCACTTCAGGTATAAAATTTGACCTCCCTTCCATTATTATTAACTACCTACTTTTTTTTAATCTATTTTATTTTTTTAGTATTAAATCAATAGTTTAATTTTTATTTATTGACAATTAAAACATTTTATACTGTTATACAATTATATTTATTTTTGTGGATGAGTATTAATATGGTCATGTAGTTAATATAAAAAATAATTATTTTTAGGTTTCATTACTTTGTTAATCCCTATAGTTTTGCGAAATTTTTAATTAGATCTCTATACTTTTTTTTTCTTTTTAATTGAATTTTTTCACCAATTTTTTTTAATTGAATTCTTATATTTTTTTTCCTTTTATTTGGTCCCTGCACTAATTTTTTTTAATTGGTTCTCTATACAATTAAGCCAATTACTGTCAAGAAGGACCTCATTAAAAAATAAATTTAGTGCAGGAACCTAATTAAAAGAAAAAGAAATATAAAAATCTAATTGAAAATTTCGCAAAACTATAAGAACTAATAGAATAATTAAACTTTATTTTTACTAATATGATATTATATTGCTCAAATATGTTAAAATTTATAAATGTATTTCTCAAATTGAGACTTGATGCTTTTAATTTATTTGTTTTTGTGCCATGAATGTTATAAATAAATTACATAGTTTAAATTCTGAAAGTAATAATGCATCTTTCATCCACCAAATTCGACATTATCATCACATGCAACCAAATTGAATCCGAACTTACAAATGGAAGATTTCTCAAATGGTTCAAAACTAAGAAACAAAGCGTACATCGAGAACATTTTGATAAGTACCAACATGCTAAAGTTAAAAGAAAAGTAGTATTCGATTCCTGTTTTTTTTTTTTTTAATGAAAAATAACGTGATTTTTTATGAAAAAAAAAGTCACTTTGATCCTTGTTCTTTATTTTCGTGAGACAACGGGCTCTTCTGTAAGTGTTGTCGTCTAGTACTGATAGAAGTTGCTAATTTGGAACATTAAACTAGTGAAGTAGATGTTAAACGTCAATATGGATAGTTAAAAAAAAAAAGATAGGAATGGATTTGTCCTGAAATTCAAATTCGTCGAGAATTTATTTATCTCTATTCAAAATGATGTCGTTTTAACATTAAATTAGTCAAAAACTCAAAAATTTATTTGTCAAAGATCTATTTATCTTAAAAAATTCTTGATACAATATTTTTTCAAATTATTTTTTTATTGCTGTGATATTTATTATATTAGTATTTTTTTTCAATAAATTTTTGTTTATAGTATAATAAATATAAACTGATTAATAATACTTGATACATCATTATTATAAATATTAAATAAATGAAAAATGATTGAAAATATTAAATAGTAAACCTAATTATTTTACTAACTCTATAAAATTGATATTTGTCAAATTTTTTATATCTTATGAATAAGTATTTCTCTCTCTCTCTTAAATATCAATTTTTTATTCCTATTTTTATTCACTTGTTTAGTTTTAATTTTTTTATTTTCTTAAATTCTCTATATTTTTTTAAAACTTACAAATATGAAATAATAATTTATTATCTTCTAAGTCCAGAAAATTAAAAACTCTTTTATATACCATAATCATTTTATATATGGGCTACATATATACAAACAATTCAACGAGTTTCTCATAAGTTATATCACTCTTTAACTATTATGACATTTTTTAATTCAACGTAACAAAAATTATAATTAATCTATATTATTTCTTATATTACTAAATTTTATTAATCTCTAATCTTGTGACAATATATAATATTAATAGATTGCTTCGAGTTCATCAACGGTCTCATATATATATATATATATATATATATATGCATTATTCAAAAAATTTTGTGCATATCAAAGCTTAGTAAAAATATTATTATTATTATTATTATTATTATTATTATTATTATTATTATTATTATTATTATGACACATATGTTAAATAATATGCATAATTATTAGTTTATATTTTATTGTTTAAAATATTTAGATCATAAAACTAATAATACATTATAGGATTATTATTACAAATTTATTAACTGTATTTCAATTTTATTATTTATATATTTAAAAATTTATTTTGAATTATTTATTTAATTTTATAATAAATAATATTTAAATTTAAATAATTTATTAATTAATTTGTATTTATTATACCATATATTTAAGAATTTATTAAATAAATATTAATATAATAAAAAAAATAATTATAAAAATTGTATTAAAATGTTACATTCCTAACCGATTTGACGTTAAAATGATATCGTTTATCTGAATGAATAAAACCAAATAAATCTCTTAACAATTTAAATTTTAGAATAAGTTGATTATATGATATTTTTTAATTATCCACATTAGTACTTAACAGCTATCTCACTAACTTAATATGCCAGATTAGTACTTAGATGAGCACATAAAAAGTGGAAGGAAAAAAATGATTTGTAGACATTTAAAATTTCTTCTTATTCACAATTTCAGCCAAGTAAAAGAGATGACGAAGAACATATTTGATCAGAAAAGATCAAGAAGAGAACTTGTCAAAATGATTATAATGCATGAATACTCACAATCTCACATGGACTTGTTGAACAAGTGATGAAACTTTTTCGGTATTCAAATTCTTTCAGAAATCCCAACTTGTAACACTATCAAAGGCGAAATTATAAGAATTTATGAAAGCAAAATACTGAAAATACTATTCAAAGTGAAGGTAAAATTATAATCACATGCAGCAAATATGTGGACTTTTAACCAAAAAAAGAATTATACGACCATTATAACTCATTTTAGAAAAAGTTTAAGGCCAGCAACTTTGTTAAATTTTGGTCAACATATAACCAGCAAAAAAAAGTGAGTCATTGGATAAAATTTCACATCAATCTCACACCATTAAAACCATTATTGATGGCTATTTAATGACTACAAATCACAAAATTGCTGACCCCTAACATTCCTCCTCATTTTATTGATAATTCTTAGATATTACAAAATCAAATATTCAAGTACATATATTCAATTTATTACATATTAGCTTAACATGTATTATTGTGCGGGTTCAACTGCTTTTTTATTATTTTTACAAAATTAATTTTGTTTTTTTATTAATATATTATTTATTTTCTAAATTTATTAGTTAACTTTTTTTTTTCATCATTTTAATATTATCATAACTTTATTTATATTATATTTTTTAAAACTAAAATTACTAATAAAGATATTTAAAATATTAAATTATAAAAACACACGATAAAGATATATCTGTCTTATTACAAAAAAAAGAATATAATTCAAAAATTAATAGTAATAATATTATCTTGATTTAAAAAAGAATATATATATATATATATATAAACCAAAATATATGTTAGTTATTTATAAAAGATAAATTATATTTAAATGTCATGAATATTTATATTTGTTTTTACTTTTTTTTTAAGTGGTGAGCTAAAATATAAATTTGAATATTGTTAAAGGGGAGTGAAGTTGAGAGAGAGAGAGAGTTCACGAACAGAGAAGAAATAATTGTATGCATGCATTGAATAATTGTCGATTGTTAGATAAAGAACAAATTTTGGAAAGTAAGAAATAGGGGAGAATTGAATGACTAACCCTATATACCGAGTGAATAGAGTGCAAATACTTCCGGTGAGGGTTCGAAACCAAATTCCTTGTTCCCGGCTCTCACGGGCATTCTTCATGCAAATCACGCACATCTCACTTTGATGTTCGAATTGGTAGAATTCATATATCACATTGTCATTTTGCCCTACGTACTTATGTATGTTCTTGGAAGATTGATTTGCTTTTAACCGAGTAGATAGTGACATTCATCTTAGTTGCATTCATGTAGGTAGGTTGCATCCCATAAATCTTACTCTCTCGTGATCCTTTGGTCTTTTGCTTTTCTTTAGCATGAGGACATGCTATCATTTAAGTGTGGGGAGGTGGATAAACCCCGTTTTTAGGGTTTATCTTGTATGGATTTTTAGGGTTTTATCAATAGTCTTTCACACTTGTTCATAAAAAAATGCATGATTTTGTGTTCCTTTCCCAACTTTGCCTCATGGATGAAAGCATGCTTCTTTTTACATTAAAGTTGATGTATTTTAATCATCCTCCATTACCATTCGATGTCGTGATCTGTTTGTTAAGTGATTTCAGAGCTTATAGGACAGGGATGGTCTAGAGGAGAGAAAGGAAGCATGCATGAAGGGAAGGAGCATTGAAAACGGAGCTTTGGAATTTTAGCACCGGCGCGTGTGCGTACCTTGCGCGTACGCGTGGATGTGCGCCATCAAGATTAGCGCGAAGGAGCCAAAGCCAGGAGCCGGCACATTTATATGGCTGAGCCAGACTTCATGGACGCGCGCGCACTCTTAACGCATGTGCGTGTATTGCAAAGCTCCAGGGATGCGTACGCGTACTGTGCGCGTACGCGTCAATGCCACACGTGACTTTTAAAGAGAAAATATGACTAGCGATTTCAGGGCAGTTACAGACCCTGTTTGGGGCAGAATTCTGGCGGAAAAAAGTATAAGAAGACCAAGGATTGAAGGGATCCACATCTATTGCATTATTTTTAGATATTTTCTAGTTGGAAGTTATATTTTGTAGAGAGAGAAACTCTACCTTCTCTCTAGCTTCTCTTTAGGGTTTTGTTTCTCAAATTTCCAATTCTTTTGTATTCATTGGTGAGATCTATTGTCAATTCACTCTACATTGCTTCCAATTTTAGATCTAGATTCTACTCTTCTCAATTTAGTTCTTGTTGTTCAAAGTTACTTGTGGATCTTAGCTTGTGGATGTTGTTACTTCTATTTCTCTTGATACATTGAGGTAATTCAAGTTCTTAGCCTTCAATTGTTTGTTTGTTGTTAATCTCTTGTAGTGGACACTTTTGATTTCAAGTTTATTCTCAATTTTACAATGTCTCTCATCATTGCTCTCCAAGTGTTTGATAAAATGCTAACTTTAACTATGGAGTAGACTTTCCCTACTTGGCTTGGAAGTTGAGATATTGGAGACACTTGAATTATTAATGTCTTTTGTTGATTGTCAATTGGAAATTACTAATTGATTTGCATGTCACTAAAGCTAGACTTCTCTAGGATTAGGCTAGGATTTGTGAATCCAAATTGATTACTTTCACTTGACTTTCCTTAGTACTAGAGGTTAACTAAGTGAAGCAATAACTAATTGTGATTACAATTGATAGAAATAATGATGATAGGAAGTCCAATTCTCACTTCTAGCAAAGGCTTTTATTTTGCTTGATTCTCATTCACACTATTAGCTTGTTCATTGATTGCAAGAAAATCCAAAATACCAATACAATCTCTAACCAACAATGTGCATTGTGGAGCACTCCTAGGGAGAACGATTCGGGACTCATCCTCTCGGTTATTGATTTTAGATTGTATGACGTGTAATTGCGTGTCAGTTTAGACTATACTACGACTGCGTTTATTGATAAATTCTACACCGGTATAAAATCACTCATCAAATGTCTACAAAGGTTCCCCCTGGTATGGCTGACCGGTTAGATTCTGTGGTATTAGGATGTGTTACTGTAGCGGATTGGGAATATTGTGAAAAAATTAGGAGATATCATAGGATTTGTGGGAATAGGGAGGATGAGAAGGACTATGAGTTGGTGTCGCCTGACCCCGAGGAGAGGGTTAGTTTTTCTTCTTTAGATCGGGCAGAGCGCCCTTTCTTTTATGCATATGATTGCTTTTTTACTAAGTTGGGTGTTACCCTTCTTTTTATTGAGTTTGAGATCGACATTCTTTGGAACTGTAATCTTGCCCCTTCTCAACTTGATCCCAACTCTTGGTCCTTCATGAAGTCTTTTCTATTTTTGATGACTCCTTCCATAATTTCAAAAACTTTTATTTCAAAGTCTGGGCCATTGAGGATGTTCACCACTTTTTTCTGGATGAAAACAATGAACCCACCTTTCCTCTTTGGTGGCAAAAGGATCCTGTAGTTCTTAAGTATTCTTTAGAGAGTCTTGATGAGGTGGAGAGGGCCTTTGTGGGTGTTTTGGAGGAGCACTGGGGGGAGCCTCCTCATTTGGATACAAAGAAGTTTTTAGAGGTTCATGCTCTTCTCTGTTCCGAGCTAGGTAGTGCCCGACTTCTTTAAAGTTTTTTATTTGTCATGGTTTTGCCGTCATCCACTATATAACTATTTTTATCATTTTCTTTTTCAAAGATGGCTTCAGGCTCCGATTCGATGAAGGTCTTCCGCAAGACTAAGAAGGCAGTGGCCGCCCAGAATTTGCATAGAAAGACGTCGGGGGAGGGTTCTTCCCAAGTCCCCCGAAGAAGCCGGACTCGGGTCCTCAGGGTCCGAGGAAGATTATCCCGACTCCTCAAGTTCGTGTTGCTTCTGTCGACCCGTCTCTTGCGACTTCGGGTGCTGCCTCCTCCCCTTCATTGTCTGGTCCCTCTCCCAAGAGGCAAAGAACTACTGGTGCTTACAAGCTCAATGATAAGGATTTTGATGGCATTGCATTTGCTGTGGAACACAGCGCTCCGTATGGTTTCGTTTCAACTGATGATGTGTCTATTCTCCACCATCTTGATTTTATATCCAGCAACACTATCTAGATGGCCAACCTTAGCGCTGCACTGTCGAGGGAGTTCAAGAAATCTCCTATCAATGCTACCAGCGCTTTCCTTGGGAGTGCTAAGGCTGATTATGATAGGGTAGAGGGATTGAGGCTTGAGCTGGAGGCGAAGAATATTGAGCTGGAACTATCTTTGGAGAAGGAGAAGGCCCGGGCTATTGCGGCGGAGGCAACTACTAACTTGGCAGAGGAGATGACAAAGAAGGAAAAGGAGAGCTATACTCGGACTTATGGGGAGCTTCTTGAGGTGAAGGAAAAGCTTCAATCCTCTTATGATGACTATGCCGAGTTATAGGGGCACATAGTAAATGGCATGACCGCCTTGTACGAGAACTTGAAGGCTCAAGCTCGGGTGCTTGCTCTAGATGCCGACCTTACCTTGTTCAGTGTGGATAACGTTGTTAAAGATGGTAAGATCATGCCAGCCCCTGATGATGATGAGACTCCTCCTCCTGATCCTTTTGCCAAGGCTTTTGTGACTCTTTCTGCTGAGACATCCCGACCTGAGGCAGACCCCGACGTGGAGATATTGAATGACCCTAATGGTGTTGTCGGAGCTGTCCCGATTTCAATCATTCCTCTAGCTCCTCAAGATGCGGCGACGGGGGCGAAGCTAGACCCCTTGTGAATTATCTTCTTATTGGTCTTTTGATTATGTGTTGGTATGGTCCGACTAGTGGACCTTTAAACTCTTTATATTGTAATTTTTTGAGTAGCTCTTTGACACTTACAGTTGCTTTCTAGCAACTTTTAGTTTTTAATCAAAACACCTTCACTCTTCGGTTGTTGTTAGGTAACCTTTGAGTTTTTGGTGCTTTAACTTTGTTTTGACTATTCTGATAGTGTGATGGCTGACTTCTGAGGAATCTTTCTATCCTTTGGTTGCTGTTTTACCCCTTTCTGGTCTTCTTCTTGGGGTGATGCTCCTTTGTAAATTTCCTGCTTTTTTAGCCTAGCCACTTGTTAGAGTCAGGTGTTGGTCTTTTCTAGCCAACGTCCTTCTTGACGACCTTGAGGTAGTGTTCTTTCTCGAACTTCTACCTTTTGCGCGTTGGTCTGCACTTTTTCTAGTTGTGTTAACAACTTTTTCGAGTTACTTTGTTCTGCTTTTGGCGATTTTGTCCTTGCAGCTCGGTGTTTGGTGTTGCAGGCCTTTAGTCAGTTTCCAATAACTTTTTAAGTAGTGTTCTTATTCAGAACCTTTTCTTTTTAGTTTATTTGGACGACTTTTGAGCCTTATTTGGGCTTGTGACTGCTTTTGCTTTTTAAGCAGCATCTTTTTCAGACTCCTACCCTTTAGCTTAGCAATATTGGTGCTATTTTTCAACCTTTTTCGACCTTCGCATGGTTAGGAAGGCGTCGTTCCACTTTCAGTGATCCTTTAGCTGATCTGACTTCTCTGTCGGACATTTTTAAGTTATTTTTTGCAATCCCGTTTTTTATCCGACCTCGCCAGGTCGCTTTATATGAGTTGCTTTTATAACTTCTCACATTAATTTGGACCTCGTCGCTTCACCTTGCCGACCTTTCTTGATCGGGCGATGATTTTTGCATTTTTTCGAGCATAAATTAATGTGCCTTGGTAGGAAACTTTTTAGGGAATCTCTATTTTTATTAGAATAAAATGCAATGAATCGAAAAATGTAAACGAGAGTATATACATATATGGGGTTACCCTGCAAGTCGGGCCTCCTTCAGGTCTTGGTCTGGTACCTCATTAAAAGAGCACACCTTGGCTCAAGACCTTTCTCTAGCTATAGTACCTTCTTAGGTTACAGGCGTGCCACGACCTCGGGAGCTCCCGTCTTTGGAGGTCAGCAACCTTGTAGTAACCCTTTCCTAGTACTTCTGTAATCCGGTATGGTCCTTTCCAGTTGGCTGCTAGCTTTCCTTCCCCTGACCGACCTGCTCCGATGTCATTTTGGATTAGAATGAGGTCGCTGGTAGCGAAGCTTCATTGGATTACCTTCTGGTTGTACCTTGAGGCCATTCGGCGCTTCAGGGCTTCCTCTCTGATCCGAGCTCTTTTTCGGATTTCTGGAAGTAGGTCGAGTTTTCCTTTTGTGCTTGGGAGTTGATGTCCTCATTATAGAAGATCACCCTAGGGGAGCTTTCATCTACTTCCACGAGAATCATTGCATCCATTCCATAAGCGAGTCAGAAGAGTGATTCCCCCGTAGTGGAGTGTGGTGTTGTCCGGTATGCCCATAGGACTTGGGGAGCTCTTTAGCCCAGGCTCCTTTGGCGTCCTGTAATCAACGCTTTAATCCGGTCAATATGACTTTGTTGGCGGCCTCCGCCTGTCCGTTGGCTTGTGGGTGTTCCACTGAAGTGAATTGGTGCTTGATTTTTAGATCAGCTACCAGGTTCCTAAAGCCTGTGTCAATGAGCTGAGTCCCATTGTCCATGGTGATGGAGTAGGGAACCCCAAACCTTATGACGATATTTCTGTACAGGAACTTCTGGCTTCTTTGGGCGGTGGCGGCGGCCAATAGTTCTGCCTCGATTACTTTGTGAAGTAATCTATTCCTACAAAGAGGAATTTGACTTGCCCCGATCCCTGGGGGAATGGTCCGAGGATGTCGAGTTCCCGCTTTGAGCTCTTCAGGGGGGCAATGTGGAAGTTGGCGTGCTTCTGACATGGAGGGCATGTCTTGACGAACTCGGCCACTTCCTTCTGTAAGGTCGGCCAGTAGAAGCCGGCTCGGAGTACCTTTTTGAATAGAGCTCGTGTCCCGAGGTAGTTGCCGCACATGCCGCTGTGGACATCCTTTAGGACCTCTTTTGTGGCAGAAGTCGGGACGCACTTTAGGAGGGGTGTTGAGATTCCTCTTCTATACAGGACGTCGTGTACCAAGGTGAAATATTGTGCTTCCCGTATGAGCCTTTTTGCATTCTTCTTTTCTGTAGGAAGTATTTCAGATTTGAGGTAGTTGATTATGGGAGTCATCCACCCTTGGTCCTGGTCTGATATGTTTAAGACTTTTTCTTCCTTTGAGGTTGACGGGTGTTACAAGGTTTCTTGGATGAGGCTTCTATTGTTACCTCCTGGCTTTGTGATGGCTAGTTTGGATAGTGCATTTGTCCGGATATTTTGTTCCCGAGGTATGTGTTGGATCTCATATTCTCTAAATTTCTCAAGCTATTCTCTGGTCTTGTCTCGGTACGTTTTCATAGTGGGATCCTTCGCCTGGTAGCTTCCTTCTATTTGCGAGGTGATTACTTGTGAATCACTGAAAATGGTAAGCTTCTGTGCTCCGACCTCCCTAGCCAGCTTTAAGCCAGCCAGTAGGGCTTCATACTCTGCTTGATTATTTGAGGCAGGGAACTCGAATCTTAAGGAGAGTTTGAGTTGGGTCTCTTGGTCGCTTTTTAGTATAACGCCTGCTCCACTTTTGGCTTTGTTTGATGAGCCGTCGACGTAGAGGTTCCATTCTATGGGGATCCCTGGGGTGTCTGTGTACTATGCGACGAAGTCAGCCAAGTACTGGGATTTGATGGGAGTGCGAGCTTCATATTTTAGGTCGAACTCGGATAACTCGACTGCCCATTGTAGGATTCTTCCACCTAGGTCTGTTTTCTGCAAGATGCCATTCATGGGTTGATTAGTCCGTACTCTGATGATGTGGGCTTGAAAATATGGTCAAAGTTGCCGGGAAGTGAGTATGAGGGTATAAACAAACTTTTCTATCTTTTGGTAGTTTAATTCATCCCCTTGTAAAGCCTTGCTGATGAAGTAGATCAGTTGTTGTCCATTGTCATCTTCTCTTACTAGTGCTAATGCTATCGCCCGACTTCCTACGGCGAGGTATAGTATCAGTTCTTCTCCTTGTCGAGGTCGGGTCAGGATGGGTGGTTGTCCCAGGAATGTTTTAAAGTCTTGGAAGGCTTTTTCGCATTCTGGAGTCCATTCGAACTTCTTTCCTTTCCTTAGTATTGCATAGAAAGGGAGAGATCTTAGTGCTGATCCAGCTAGAAACCTGGACAGGGCCGCTAGTCTTCCATTTAGCTGCTGTACCTCTTTTACGCAAGTCGGGCTTTTCATGTTGAGTATGGCTTGGCATTTGTCTAGGTTTGCCTCAATGCCTCTCGGGTAAGCATGAACTCTAGGAATTTGCCGGCTTCTACCGCAAAAGTACATTTTGTGGGGTTTAGCCTCATCCCGTGCTTTCTTATGGTACCAAATACTTCGGCAAGGTCGGGCAGCAGTGTTTCCTCTTTTTGGGTTTTTACAAGCATGTCGTCCACATAGACTTCCATCAGCTTCCCGATGTGGTCGACAAATACTTTGTTCATTAACCTTTGATATGTGGCCCTTGCGTTCTTTAGTCCGAATGGCATTACTACATAACAGTAATTTGCTTTCGGGGTTAGGAACGAGGTTTTTTCTTGGTCGGGTTGATGCATTGGGATCTGGTTGTTCCCTGAGTAGGCATCCATGAAGGAAAGGTACTTGTATCCCGACGACGCGTCGACCAGGGTGTCGATGTTCGGGAGGGGATATGGGTCTTTTGGGCAGGCTTTATTGAGGTCGGTGTAGTCTACACACATCCGCCACTTTCTATTTGGCTTTTTTGCCAATACAACGTTGGCTAGCGACAATGGGTACTTAACCTCTCTCCGGACCGAGCTTTCTGCGTTTTTGTTGTATTGGTTGAGATCCGTGGTACATCGCTAGTATGTGGCACATTAAGCCGGGATCTATGCCGGGCATATCCGCGGCCTTCCATGAGAAGAGGTCGGAATTCTCCTTTAGGAGCTTTATTAGCAGCTCCTTTAGGTCCTCTTTTAGATTTTCACCTATACTTGTTGTTTTATCTTGGGTATCTCCGATTTGTACCTCTTCGGTGTTGCCTTCTGGCTGAGAGCGAAGTTCTTCGTGAACCTGGGCTCCTTCGAGTTCGATAGCATTGGCCTCCTTTCCTCTGGGATCGCCCTTTAGGTTCAGACTTTCATTATAGCATCATCACGTGAGTTTTTGATCTCCTTTAATGGTAGCTATTCCTTCTTCGGTTGGAAATTTCATACATAAATGGGTGTGGAGACTACTGCAGCGAGCTGGTTCAGGGTTGTCCGGCCTATAAGGGCGTTGTATGCGGAGTTTACATCGACGATGATGTAGTCTATGCTTAGCGTCCTAGATTGGGCTCCCTTCCTGAAGGTGGTGTGTAATGGGATCTATCCGAGGGGCTGGATCGGAGCGTCTCCTAGCCCGAATAGGCTGTTGGGATATGCTCTTAGCTCTTTTTCTTTCAGTCTGAGCTTGTCGAAGGCAGATTTGAATAGGCTGTTCGCCGAGCTCCCCTGGTCGACCAGTGTTCAGTGGAGGTTGGCGTTGGCTAGTATGATGGTAATGACCACAGGATTGTCATGCCCGGGGATGATGCCAGTGGCGTCTTCCTTGTTGAAGGAGATGGTTGGGAGGTCGGGCGACCTGCTCCCTTCTCTGACGTGGTATATTTCTTTGAGGTGTCTTTTGCGGGATGACTTTGAGATCCCTCCTCCGGCGAATCCTCCACTGATCATGTGGACATGCGTTTCCGGAGTGTGAGGGGGGTGATCGGCCCGTCTCCCCTCTTCATCCCTCCTTCTCTTCTTAGGCTCGTCCGATCTGCTGGCTAGAAATCGATCCAGCCTTCCTTCTCGGGACAACTTCTCGATGACATTCTTCAAGTCGTAGCATTCGTTAGTGGGATGTCCGTATATCTTGTGGTATTCGCAGTATTCGTTACAACTTCCTCCCCTTTGTGCTTGATTGGTTGGGGGTGGGATCTTTTACGTGTTGTATATTTCCCTGTAGACATCCACTAAGATACCCGAAGAGGGGTATAGTTATGGTATTTCTGGGCTTCTCTGTGAGTTGGTCCTCTTTTTTCCTTGGATCTTTGTCTTTGTCCCGGGAGGGATAGGAGAATCCGATCTTGGAGGCTTCCCTTAGTCGAGAGTTTTCCTCTATGTTAATGTATTTCTCGGCCCGTTCTTGTACCTCGTTTAAGGACGTAGGATGTTTCTTGGATATAGATTGGCTGAAGGGCCCTTCTCGCAGGCCATTGATAAGTCCCATGATAGCTGCTTCTGTAGGGAGATTTTATATGTCAAGGCATGCTTTGTTGAATCTTTCCATGTAGTTTCGGAGACTCTCCCGATCTCCTTGTTTGATCCCTAGTAGGATTGGAGCGTGTTTGGCTTTGTCTTTCTATATGGAGAATCTGGCTAGAAATTTTTTGGCGAGATCATCAAAGTTGGTAATTGACCTCGGGGGTAGACTGTCAAACCACTTTATAGCCGTCTTGGTGAGGGTTGTCGGGAAGGCCTTGCAGCGAGTTGCGTCTAAGGCATCCGTGAGGTACATCTGTCTCCTAAAGTTGCTGAGATGATGGCTTGGGTCGGACGTTCCATCGTATGGGGTCATGTAGGGGGCTTTGAAGTCTTTTGGGAGTTTAGCCTTCATGATTTCTTTCGTGAATGGGTCTTGTTTTCTGTGAGGACTTGCTTCACGATCGGATCGGGTAGTCCTGGCTTTCAGGTCAGCTTCGAGTTTTTGGAGTTTTTCTTCTAGCTCTCTGCGCCGTCTTGTTTCTCTTTGCAGGTCTCGCTTGGCTTTCCGTTGTCGTTCGGCCTCTTGTTCGAGCTGTTTGACGCGATCCTGTTGCTCACGGATGGCATCTAGGATTTTTGTGTTTTGAGGTTGTTTGTCTCCCTTAGAGTGGTTCGTTTCTTTTGGTGACGGTGGTGTGATATCCACGCTTTTTGTCGGAGTACCGTCTTCCAAGCCTGAGGTATGGTCGTTGTTCAGAGGGTTGTTTGCCATGATCTTGGGATGACTTCCAGGTCTCCGGCAACAACGCCAATGTTCCGAGGGTTATCTGAAACAGGGAGGTCGATCTCGGACGAGATTTTCTAGTTTAGTCAAGACTGTTGTGTCCGACTTTTTGGAGCTTAAGGATGCTGGTCCTCGTTCACCGGGCGGTAGTGGTACCTGCAAGAGACTCCGATGCTTAAGTCAGTACGGGCTTTAGACAGGTTTTTTGTAGAATTGGAGTATGAGTTATACCTGGGTGCTCCAGTGTATTTATAGTAGTGTTTGACGATCTTCCTTTGAGATAAGTTTGTTATCTTATCTTATCTTTTGTGGGTGAGATAATATATTTGGCCAACCGCCTTCTAGTAGGCGGTGGCTCTTCACTTTGGCTTCCATGGGTCTCTGGGGAGATCATCCGAGCTCTAATCAAAAGAGGTCAGTAGCAGGCCAACCTTTCAAGAGGTCGGCCCTTTTGTCTTCAGTCGTCCCGACCCTTTAACTCGGACCAGTGTATGAACAGTTGTTATAGTGAATTATGATAAGTCGATTATTGAAAGTCTTCTGTCTGTTAATTCGTTGAAAATTCAAGTAGGAATTTATAATAGAATTCCCAATGTAAGTTACAAAAAAAAAAGGCTAAGTTGGGTCGCGCAGATTCCGTTGGCACACTCCCCCTCGCATAAAGCCTTCTGCTGTTCTCTTCCTTCTTTACTGGCATAACCGATGCTCCTCACAGGAAAACACTTAGTCAGACAGTTTTCTATTCTAATACTCTCTTCAACTCGATCCTAGATTCAACCGATTATAATGGTGTCTTCGGTTGTGGTACAATCAAAACTAATCCGGCTTCCGGCACTAAGTCTATCGCAAACTCGCTTTCTCTCCGAGATGGAGGTTTTGGTACACCTTCAAGATTGTCTTGGGAACTCTCTCACAATAGTAATTTGGTCTCATCTTCACTCGCCTCTCAAACGATTAGCAACTAAAGGTTGAATCCGTTCCATTCCTCATCCTCGTAGTTCACTGTCACTGGGCTTCGAATAATAACTCCGCACAGTTCTTAACACTTTCGATCCCCTAGATATAATCCAACCCGCTTCTGCTGTGTCACGTTGATTCTTTAACCTTCAAGAGCCTAGCCACTCCTCTAAGTTAACTAAATATCGCTCCGTCTCAACAACTAATAGTCTTCGACTAATCATAGACTTGGACTTTATGATTATCAACGTTCGACATGCATTATGAATGAATATCACATATTAATGATATGCAAAGAAGTTAGAAATCCAACTGCTAGTTCATGATTACCTCGGGTTTGAGAATCAGATTCGGTTGCATCCCGGCGTTTCTTATGTGGACAATCTCAAGCTATATGCCCTAGCTTCCCGCACTCGTAACATACACCTAGCCCGGCCCTGCATGGTCTGTTTGGATGGTACTTCTTGCACCTTGGGCATCTTAAGTCTTCCGTTTGAGTACTAGTTCGCCATTTTGAATTCGGATCCAGACGGTTGTCATTCCTTTGGTCATTATTCCGGCGTTGAGAACATGAAGCAACATAACGACCCCTCTTGAAACTCCCCTTGGTGTAATCTTCCTCTTCTTTCCCTTTTTCTTTGTGAAGGATTCCCGGCGATTACTCCTTATCACCTTGGTCCCTCTTGAGCTTTCTCCCATTGCTTGACCTATGTTAATTAACTCCGGACAACCTGTTACCTCCACTGGTATCATTGTATTTGAGACATTATTTCCGCCTTCATTTTCATTACCACCGTCGTTGCCAATTCTAGCTTGTGTTTCCATCCTACACCTCGCTCGCCTAGTCGCAGCAGCCACAGCGCCAATGGCAGCAACAGCGCCAATGGCAGCAACAGCGCCATCGCAGTCACGAAATCGGTCAAGGTACCTACTGGTATGGTTACATCATTACCTCTCCGTCCTTGACCCCGATTACACCCTCGACCGCATCCACGAGGCGCCATTTGGTTCTTGTTCACACCAAATAAGTGATATCAAGGTGATCAGTCTCAATATCGCAAGCCTAGTACTTCAAAGTTCCAAATGCATGCTCATGAACATTCATGGCATATATATCAGTTAGATATCCTAGTTAGCATGTATAGACACTCAGAGTATGCCCAGAAGCATAGTCAGTCCGTCCCTCAGGCTCTATAGGAACGAATTGCTCTGATACCACAATGTAACACCCTACCACACAGAGTCTTATGCTTAAGTCATAAAACAGAGATGGCGAGGTATTACGACCTCTAAAATAAAATTTAGTATATATAGTAGTGTGAAAAAATGTTTATAACTAGGAGCCTTTAGAGAAAAAGGGGTAAATCAAAACCGTTAAATTGAAAAGTGCAACACTCCGATTGATAACGTAATGAAGCAGATAAAGTATAAGCCAACGCGAGTATATATACAAGAAAGTGCCAAAGATACAGATATCAAAGCTCAAGACTTGGTTTGCGAAGATAACCGGTCCGAGCATAGAAGTATACATACATATATAAAGAAGGAGAACCCAAAAGAAACCCAAAAGACAAGTTACAGAACCTGTTTCTGCAAAATAAACTCTAAAAGGAGTTAATACAATATATATATAAACAGTGGAGAATATAAGTATCTAAGAAAATACAAATAACCAAAATAAGCCCAAAGGATAGAGGTCTTCGCAACATCAGAAGCTTCCAGCATGCCTCAGCGAGGAGCCTCACGTCTTGCATATGAAAATCATAAAATCCACATGAGTGAGAACCGGAGGTTCTCAACATGGTAACAGTGCCCACATATCTAACATATAATGTCCTGGGAAAGCCGAAGGCATTCCTAAAACTTCCAATAGATAACTAAAGCTTAAAATATAACTAAACCATGAAATTAAAATAGGCAACTAGCTAAGGATCTTCAGGGCTATCTAAAACTCCCCTTTCTAACTCCTCCGAACCTCCCAACCACTAACAGAACCAAATGCAACAAACACAATTATACAAACAGAGAAATCACAAATAGGATTCAAATATAGCAGATTGTCAAGTAGCATTTAGTTATGCAATCACTTAGGCAATCCAAACAAGACATATAGATGCATATGATGCATGCCTGTCCTAGTGGCTGATGAGTCTCATATGTCGGTTATAAACCTAGCCCGACAAGTCCTGGTAGCTAACCATCAGACTGTCCCTCTGCCGCGCATCCCCGACTCGAGTTATTCTCAATCATAAACATAATCACAATCATAATCATACAACACCCACACTGGTGTTTATCCACGGGGGCGAGCTCATCCAGAATTTTCACAGTGTCCGGCCACACATGCGACATAGGGTCAGCAGAGTATCGAGTCTTAACTTGGAGCACGTGGTGGCTAGTCACTACTTTCATCCAGGGAAACTCGTATCTCATATAATCCTTTCACATTCATTCATAAGATTCCATAATTATTCATCATGACCATATCATCACTCATCATAATCCGAGACAAGTGGGGCAAAACCACAACCCTTGCGTCCACCCGGGGAGCCTCTATACTAACCAACTTGGAGCAAGTGGGGGCGAAACCACAACCCTTGTATCTACGCAGGAGGTACGTTCTCATATGCCCATGAGGAACCAAGGAGGGGATCCTAACCTCCCACCATCTTGCTGGGGGCAATTTTACAATACCAAGAGGAACAAGGAAGGGGATCCTCACCTTCCACCATCTCTCTGGGGTCGTACTTTTGAGAAAGAGAGATCAAGATAAAATAATCATTCAATTTCATATTTTCATTTCTAGCCATAAATCAATATTTATCATAGCCATCCAGCTCATAGCATAATCCATAACCAGCCAATAATCATTATTAAATACAGCCCTTCGGCTCACGGCATACACCGCACTTCCATCATCACCCTCAGCAACTCATACAATCATCATTAATCATAATTCATCATTAACTCTTCCCTTACTTCACCCTCAAGCTACCACCCTTCCTAGCTTCCTCTCATTACTAGGCATACTATAAGGATTTAGGACTAAACGGATGAAAATAGAGGCTTAGAAGTTTGAAATTCAGTTTTAATAAACACAAAAGTCATCTTTGCTGAAGACAGGGTCACAAAAGATTACAAGCCTGCTGGGAAGATGAAACATTTAAAAACAAGGTTTTATAAGAAAACAAGGCAGTGTGCGTATGCACAGGGGTGTGTGTGTGTACGCCCAGGAGGATTTTCAAGATGTGTGCGTACGCTTAGAGGTGTGTGTACGCACAGGAGTAAAATTTTCCAATTTTGTTCGCTCGCACAAGGCGTGCGAACGCCCTCAACAGAACATACTTCCCAACGTGTGCGTGCGCACAACTTGCAAAACTTCATTGGTTGTGTACGCGCACAGAGTATGCTAATGCTCCCAGCAGTAGCCACATCCCTGTGTGTGCGTACGCACAAGGCTGTGCGTGCGCACAGTTTCAAAAATCCACAGGGTGTGCATGCGCACACAAACCAGAAATCACTAATTCTGCAGCATTCACAGAATTCAAATTTTAGACACCAACCTTTAAGGATCATATCTCTTTCTACAGAATTTAGATTTTCACAAAATTTAAACCATTTTAAAGCTTGTTAAATTATCTTTCATTTGATATAAAATGCATTAAATTTCAAAAACGGTAGCTCAAGATATGATCCATTGAAGTTTATCAAAAATTCATTTTTACAAAAGTTCACCAAATCCTCAGCTTACCAAAATTTTAACCAAAACCAAACCTAAACCACACCAAGCTCCGATGTACTTCATAACATATATTTTGTGCCACAAATCACCCTTTTACACCAATCAAAACTCAGCCATTCACATCAAACATATTCCAACTTCCATTCATTCCTCAACCCACTAACTCTTTCACTTTTAACCAAATCTCAATTCAATAAATTCAATTCATAATCAACATTTCACCACTCAATTTTCAAATAAATGTTCAATTTCATCAATCAACACACACACACACACACACACACACACACACACACATATATACATATCATGCTTATCAATAATTAGCCACACTCAAAACCAATCAATCATTATTCACATATTTTCAACTTAATCTATATCATCCAACAACCACATCAACATTTCAAAATCCTATCATAGGGCCACTAGCCTAAGTTTTCACATTACATTACATTTTAGATACAGAAAACCGAAACTATACCTTGGCCGATTCTCCATTCAACCCGGAACACCTCCAATTTCACTCTTCCTTAATTTTCAAGGCTCCAACACTTCCAAGGTCAGATTTCCAGCACCACAAGCCCATTCCAAGCTTTCCAAGACCTTAGTTAAGCTCCAACATACATATATACACTTCCTAATACACATAACATACACCCACACATAGAAACTCAATCACTAATCACAAAATCTTAAGTGTTTCACTTAGGGTTAAGGATCTTACCATACCCATGGATCAAAGAGGCAAGATTAAGCTTCCCCTTCAAGCTAATTGGATCCTATAACATCAAAGAGCCCAAAATCTCAACACTTTAACCCAATAATTTCGATGAAGAAGGAAGAGTTTGCAAAAAAGTTGCAGATTCAATTCTGTCAAATCCTATATGAAGGTGGAATGTCAGCAGAGTCAAGAAAGGATAGAAGAGAAATCGACTGTCTTTCTTTTGTCCCATAAGCTATAAGCCACTCGACTGAATTGCTTAATTCAAAAAGAATTTCTGGGTAAGGGGGAACTTCTGCCAATTCCATGACTTGACTGACTGAAGACTGGACTGGAATGTCAATTTGACTCTTAATCGAAAAGTGCTATTATTCCTTACGTTCTTCTTATTTTCATGACTTTCTTGCAACAGCAAGAGAATGACTGAAATTAATTCGTGGCTTACCTCAGAAATAAAGTTGTGGGATTTATAGAGCTCAACACTACGGACGCGTGGCTGCAAACGGTGCAGCGATCGGAGCTCGGAGCGAGAAGTTATGTGAGATTAAAAATAGATTCAAGGGTTTTGAAACCCTTCCTCACCTTCCCTTATCTTCTTCAGCATGGGGCAACTGGAATGATGAAGAATGAGCTTCAGCTTATTTTATTTAATGAGCTAGTTGGGCCCACGGGCCCAGTTAGGATCCGGTTCGGCTCATTCGACCTAATTTTGGGCCAAATTCTTTAAAATTAGTGTCGAAATTCTCGTTTTAATTTTCTCTATCACATTTAACCATAAGATTTCATTTTCAAATTTTCTAGAATAAATTTTAATTTATGGGTTAATTAGTCATTAATTAACCGAGTTTTACATTTTTCCTCTCCTTACTGTCCCCACCAAAATTGAATCAAAATCCCATGAATGTCTTTAGTTAAAGTATCTGGCAGTTTGAAACGTGATAATGTATAGATAGGGACTGCTTTCCCTACTACCCGGATCAAAATATGACGACCTCCATTTGATAGTAGACTCTTCTTCCAGCCTTGTACTCTCTTGAAGACCCGGTCCTTAATTGAGTTGAACGTGGCTTTTTTCGATCTATTTATTATTGAAGGAAGCCCCGAATACTTATCTTGTGCACCAATATGAGTGATGTTCATCCTTGTTGCAAGCATTTCTCGGGTCGTAACAGGGGTGTTATTGCTAAAAAAGATTGCCAACTTAGAGAGATTAACTTTTTGTCCACTAAAGCTTTCAAATGACATTAAAAGCTCTAGAATTCAGTCACAACTTTCTTCAGAGGCTTTACAAAATAAAATAGAGTCGTCAGCGAATAACAAATGATTAACTTTAGGGCATCTTCTAGTTACCTGAATACCGTGAATCAAACCGTTTTGCTCTGCCATGTATAGTAGGAAAGACAAGCCTTCCGCATAAAAGAGAAAAAGATATGGTGATAGAGGGTCCCCTTGCCGGATCCCTCTATTTGGTTTGAAGAAACCAAATGGTTGACCTTCTAATAACAGAGTAAGAAACTGTGGTAACTAACTTACGAATTCAGTTAATCCATCTCGTGCCAAACCCCAATTTTTCCATGATGAACCATAGAAACTATCATTCAACCCTATCATACGCTTTAACTCATATCAAGTTTAATAGTCATTTCATGCTCCAATCCCCTTTTCTTATTTTTAAGGTAGTGCATGCCCTCATGGGCAATTAAGATGTTATCAGAAATTAGCTGCTCTTTCAGAAAAACACTCTAATTAGGGCCTATTAAGTTATTCATACAGCTTTGTAGTCTATGTACCAACACTTTAGAGATAAATTTGTACATAACCATAGATAAACTAATAGGCCTAACCTGTGACATATTGTTGGTATCTGGGACCTTTGGGATCAAGCAAATATTTGTATGGTTAAAACTTTTTAATATCCTCCCTCCTCCAAAGAAGCTTTTAACTGCTCTTGTCGCATCTTCCCCTACAATGTCCCAATAGAACTGGAAGAATTTTGCTATCATACTATTGTCACCTGGGGCACTCTAGGGGTGAACACTAAAGGTAGCTTTTTTAATTTTCTCTCCTGATATTAGTCTTTGTAGCCTACAGTTCATGGAAGCTGTAACCTTAGACTCAAAGTCAGTAAAAAAAGGCTCCGGATCCGCCTGGTTAGTAGAAGAGAAAATGTATGTAAAGTGTTTCTCAGCCACTCTTGCAATTTCTACATGAGAAAACACCACTTCACTATTTCTTCCAATTAGACGCCATATTTTATTCTTCATTCTCTACACTTTGAACCTTCTATGGAAAAAAGCAGCGGATCTCCCTCTCTTAGCCATTTAGTCTGAGATTTTTCCTTCCAGTACAATTCTTCACTCAAGTAAGCATTTTCAAGCTTTCACTCAATCTCATGCCTTCGTACCCCCCAAAAATGCCTGATGCCCTCATTTCCTCCAGCTGAGCATTGAGCATTTCTATCTCCTTCTTTGAATTTGATCAACTATTTTGTTGCCACTGCACAAGCTTATGTCGGCAAAATTTTAACTCCTGGGCTACGATATACATCGGTGAACCTTCAACTGGAGAGGTCCAAGCTTCTCTAATAATACTCCTTATTTCCTCCACACCACATCATCTTTCTTGGAACTTGAATCTTCTCTTTGGTTTTTTCACTTGAGGGTTGGTGTCCAACAGTAGAGGGGCATGATCTAAACCATTTTCAGAGAGCCTGAGGGCAGTTGGGTGGCAAAAAGATTGCAACAGTCCCCCATTCACTAGTACTCTGTCTAAACGTTCTTGAATCGATTCACTCCCAGCCCTCCTATTGCTCCAAGTATACTGTCGACCAGTCATCCTTATATCCACCAAATCATTGTCACTAATAAATAGGTTGAAGGCTGCCATTGACGATAAAGATGTGTCGCCACCCCTTGTTTTCTCCTCTGTTTTGGTGGTTGCATTAAAGTCGCCTAGGATAATAACATCTTCCTGTGCCTGCCCCCACTATCCTCGAAATCTCTTGAAATTGGGTTGTCCTTGCTTGTTCATTACAGTTGAGGTGGGCTCTAATTATATGCCTCTCTGCATTGTTCACCACATCCCTCACTACAACTTGTATTTGAAAACTAGAACTACTGGTTACTTTAACATCACATTCTACTTTCCACACCATGGCTAATCCTCCTACAATACTATTTGGATTGATTATATGCCATTTGCTAAATCCACACGACTTCAGCTTCGCTTCCACCAGACGAGTTTGGTTTTTTGTTTCGCATACAAAAACCAACTCGAATGAGTGGGATTGAGTAATCCCTTTGAGGTTATGGATTGTCAGGGGTTTCCCCAAACCCCGACAATTTCATGTAAGGATCTTCATGGTGCTGGGGGTGCCATTGTACGACTAGTACCCTCCACCTTCTCTTTTTCTGCTCCTCTTTTCTCCATACATGCTTTTTTCTGATTAGGTTCATTTTTCCTACGTGCTGGTCCCCTTTTCACTCTACACATTTACTGGTAGGTTTCATCTCTTTGTCTAGCAATTTGTTTAATCTTCAGCTTCCTTTTCTCTTCTTTAATCGCACCACTCTTTTTTTGCTCTAACTCCATAGGTGTCTCCATTGGATTAACATCATCCAATAGGATTAAGGCTCCATCATTTTTCATAGCCTGCCAGGCCTTCTCTGGAGTCTGATTTAGCGCCCCTTCATCCCTCTTTTTTAGGGATTCTGCTGTCTCTCTTACCTGATTTTTGGTTTCACTCATGCTCAGCTCAGCGAAGTTTTCTATTAACCATGCAGGAGATGGTTTCTTCCTTGGTTTTGCAGTTTTTGGGCTTGAGTTTTTATTCCATGTAGTGTCATTGCCACTCTCTGTGTCCACTATTTTTCCTACTTGATCAGCTTTAACCCACTCTATTATGCGATCCTGTTTGGTTTGATTTGCCGTTATGTCTATGATCAGCTTGTTACAATGCTTGGCATCATGTCCCAATTTTGCACAATAGGTGCAGAATTCGCCCAGCCGCTCATATATCTGACTCCAATCTCTATTATTCTCTGTTTTGGTCCAGCTAGTCTCAAGCTATCTCTAACCTTTTGTTCTCCATCAATTCGAATTCTCACTTTAGCAATTCTGGATTTCCCCTGACATTAAAGAACCCCACATCAATAACCTCTCCAATCTTCTCTCCCAATTTTCTCCTTACATCTAGCATTTTAAATTTCTCTGGAAGACCCCAGAATTGAGACCATGCTGGGAAGAAATGGAGTCTTTCTTCCTATACCTTCTCATCTTCATTCCATCTTTGAAGGTGGAGCACATAATCTTTAAAGAGCCAGGGTTCTCCTCTTTCCACTCTTATTGCATCTTGTTCCTCCTCAAAAAAGAATTGGAATATGTTGTTCCCCTTCTCAACCGTACGAAGTCCCTTTGGTCTCTCCCAAATCACCCTGAGGGCACTGTCCATTGTTCCCTGGGAGAAAGGTTTGTCTGTGAATAGCCTTTTAAAGAGGCTTTTAGAGCACGTCTCAGTCCTTTTTTCAATTTCTTCCTCCTCCAATTGTACCAGATCCTCCTATTTCTTCCCACTATCTAGGTCATATTGTTTTTCTCCTCCTCCCACTGACTCTATCATGGAGAATTTGTGTTTTAATCCCAGTCAACAATCAGAGTTGTGAGATTTTGGGTATGAGTTGAAAGTAAATGAAAAAAAACCCTAAAAAAGAGTACTTGTCAAAGCCCTAGCAGAGCACTTGTCAAAAATTCTTCTATGGACCACTCGAAAGAAAATAATATAACGAGAGAGTTTGTTAGCACCTTAGAGTAAATGATATATCATGCATATAAGCCAAAACTTTATATTAGCAAAGTAATTAGTCGGTGTATTTTGTTAAGTAGAGTAGTATATGAAATTAGTCCCATATCAAAGAAAATAAAGAAAAGAGAAGTTTATAAGATGGGATACCTACTATTAACTTGATGCGTTAAGGTTTTGAGTTAAATGTGACGTCTTTTCATCTTGTATTATCTCACTTGGTTCTTCTGAAAAGTCTTTTCAATGGTCGAGAGTTCCCGACAATAACCCAACAAGTGGTATTAGAGCTTCCCACGGTGGCCCAATAAATGACATCAGAGCTAATGATTAATCAATTTGGTGGTTAAGGATTATTTCAAGTAAAGTATCAAAAGTCTTTTCGAAAGAGTGGTCTAGACAGCGTGTTCTGCTGTGTGGTGCGGTAGTGTGATGAACAACCTTTTAACTTTAAAAGGCCTTCATATTAATAATCTAATGGCGAGACAAAGACCTTAGCTTTTGTCCCAGCTTAGCTAGTCGTACCCCTGTGCAATGGCTTCTTTACCATTCTCGCTCCGTCTTTGCAATGGCTAGGGAAGCTGTGGAGAAGCGAATAATTTATCACTACGCCGATCATTAAAAGATTGGACTCCTTTTCAAAGATTTGATAGAATGGTCTAGCCTACCCAAAAATATTTATGTAATATGAGAAGTAGTGATGTTAATATATATTTTTTTTTGAATTTTTTTTTTGTTGTTTTTCCTTTTTAGAGTTACTTTTATTTGTGTCTTAATGCATTTTTGGATTCGTAATTATTAGCTCAGTGGTTTCTTCTCTTATATATGTTAGAAAAAGAATTCTGGGTTTGATAAGATGACCATGATATAGATGGAGTGTGTTTAAAGTTAATTTTTTCTAATAAATATTAGAAAATCACACATGTAGGTCATGAGTTATTAATTAGTATATAATATTTGTAATTATCAGTTAAGTGTAAGAGAATATACACTGTTCTGTGATTAAATAAATAAAATAAGAGATTCAAGTGTAGCTTTAAAAAAATTAAGAAGGCAACGCTAATAAAAACTAAATAAACTATTATATCTAACTGTTCATAACTTCAAATTTGTTAATCAATTAGATTTAGTATTACTTAATAGTTCTAGTTGGATTCAACTCAGCTACTCAAAAATTAATTGATAGATCTCAGAAATTAAAAATAATTTTAATGGAATATTTTTGGAGTTTTAAATTTTTATATAAAGTAACATGGTTGTATATTTTATTTTAAAGAGACGATTTCACTTTGAAAAAGAGTTCATTAAATTTTTTCATCTTATACAAAATTTAAAACAAACTAAAATCAAATATTAAAATAATAAATCTCATATTTAGTCTCAAACAAGTATAATAATCTACTCTATATACGAGATATGATTAAAATTATGATTTTAAGTTGTTTAATTAAAATTAAAATTATTATTAATTATAACAATTGTAAGTTCCTAAATGTAAGAAATAATCTATATATAATACATAATTATTTGATTACTAATAAAATTACATGATATGTTTGTTTTTTTTTTCTTAATTTTAGTGTTAAAGCTAAGGGTACTGATTCAAATACTGTAATTAATCTTTTTTAGTAATTTATTTTGTTCAATAAGTCAAATATATATACCCAATATCAAATTAACCGACAATCAAATGAGTATATGTTGTTTTATTTAAAAAAAGATCAAAGTAAGCTCAAAACAAACAACTATAAATAACATGTATATATGTAATATGTTGTTGAAATAATAATTTAGTATATTGTCACCAAATACTACTGTATGTAATGATATGAAATAACATTAAATTATTTAAAATTTTTGTATATATCTTTTCACAAATAAATAATAAATAATTTAAAATCACCAAAAAAACATCATCATAGTCATTTGATGTATTCAAAATATACATTTGAAACAACAATATCTTAATATTAATATATAAAATTCAATAACTAACATAACTTAAGAATAGTTTATTAAGAGAATAAAATAATACAGATTTTTATAATAAATTTAATAGTATAGATATTGGTATATATAATCTTAAAAGTTCAATGTATCTAAATGATAATTACAATCGTCAATTATTAATAAAAATTGATGAGATTTTATTGTATTTATTAATATAATGAAAAATACATCAATACCTTTTTCATCCATTGTGTTTAGACCATTGTCTTCAGGTTTTTTTTTTGAAATAAATAAATAAATAACTTTATTTTCAAAAACAAATTATTTGAACTTTAATTTTAGATATATGTTTTTTTTTTTTTTTAAGTTTAGGTCAAGTTTGTCGCACTCCCAGCGAACTCCATTACTTTTACAGAGTTCGTCGCACTTCCGGGCAAACTTCACATTGAGTTCGCCGTATTATATAAACCGTGGGAACATTCAGTTTGTCGCTTTCAACTTTTCTCTCTTCCAAATCTCCTTTCTTCCTTCTTCGTTTGTCATTTTCAGAATCTTCTCTATGAGATTTTTTATCTTCTAACGTCTGTAAAATCTTTTATTTTCTATATCATTAGCTTCAGGTCAGTATATAACATGTTAGAGTTACTATTTACTGTTTACATGTTTAGTTAGAGTATATAATATGTTAGTTAGATTTTTTATGTTATTATTTTCAAGTAGAGTTACTGTTTACTGTATATAACATGTTAGTTAGAGTAACTTATTAGTTAATTGTTAGTTAATTTAGTCAGAATAGTTAATTTAAGTTGTGAGTTAGATGTTAATTAGTTAAATATGTAGTTAGATTAGATTAAAATGATACATAGTAAAATTAAGTTATCAGTTAATTATGGATTAGTATATTTATAGAGTTAGTTGAATATATAATTAGATTAGATTAGAATGATACATAGTTAGTAAAGTTAAGTTATCAGTTAATTATTCATTAGTATATTTATAGAGTTAGTTGATGTGATCATGTAGTTGGTTTACATATTAATTAGCAAGTTTATAAACTGGTTAAGATGTAAGGTAGACAATTAGTTAGCTTAAATATGTCTTTTAAAATTTAGTTAATGTGAAAGGAACTGAATTCAATTTATTTTATTTTATTTTACCAGAGTGTAGTTAGATGGAGCAACAGTTATTGGGGGTACAAGCATACACTATATAGATTGGATCAAACTGAGTACATTGCAGGCAGACTTGATCGAGTGGTACACTTTTATCACTTTTATTGATTATATTGTAATAAAATGTGAATTCATAATTTTATGTGTTGACCCTTTTTTTTTAACTAGTTTATTTTGTTTGGTAGGCACCTCGGATCTTGCGCACTAGATGAAATTCAATGAGATGCCTGCCTGAGAATATTAGGCCATATGTCAGACAAGCTGGGTTTGAGCATGTGGCATACATGGTGGAGTTTGAGCATGGTTAGCCATTGGCATCAGCGTTGATAGAGAGATGGAGACCTGAGTCCTATACATTTCATCTACTATGCGGGGAGATGATTACCACCCTACAGGACGTGGCGTACCAAGTGGGACTCAGGATCGATGGTGATCCTGTTAGTGGCTGCATTGGTAGGTGGGAGAAGCACCATGATGGACGGTCCATTGAGGACTTATGCCAGCAGCTATTGGGTGTAGTTCCGAGCCCAGAGGATAGACAGTCACAAACGAAATGGACTGTCAAATTTACATGGTTTCACAATACCGTCTGCGGAGAGCTGGAGCAGGATGCCACTGAGGAGCGACTGTTGCAATACATGAGCCGGTATATCATGCAGGTGATCGATGGTATCTTATTCCCGGATGCATCTAACTCTCGGGTACAATTCAGGTGGCTCCCCCTACTAGAGGACCTTGACAGATGTGGCAGGTTATCATGGGGCTTGGCTGTGCTAGCATGATTGTATCGCCAGATGTGTCATGCCACGGAGTATAGTCAGTACAATTTGGGTGGTTGCGTCAATTTGCTGCTCTCTTGGGCTTATCACCATATTCCATTGCTACGGCTGGATGGATTTGAGACTCGTCGATTTCCGCTAGTTAAGAGGTATTATTCGTTTTTGCACTTTTCTTCATTCGTTAATGAAATTGAGAAATAATGTGTAATCATTCACGGTATTTTAGGTGGATTGAGTACCATCCAGATAATGCCAAAGGCGAGAACAGGCTTAGGCATTACAGGCTTACATTGAATGGGATCAGCATCCTCAACGTAAGTGATAAATTTTTAAGAATTATAAATTTATGTTAATTAACTTTGAAACTTGTATATGATGCGTCTTGCGTTTTGTGAACAGGTTGACTAGATGCTGTATGCTGACCAACAGCTGCAGGGTGTAGTTCCACCGAGGATAGCCGAGTTTGAAACCTCGGCGGTGGTTGTATGTCCGCTCTTTTGCTTCGCTATCGTCAAGTGGCATTAGGTTGACTAGGTTGTGCGTCAGTTCGGTGGCTTGCAGCACATTCCGACCAGGCCTCTGAACATCGACGAGATGTATCGGCATGATGGTAAGTTCGGTCGAGGCGAGTGGTTCTTGCATTTTTTGGGTGGCTAGCATGAGATATGGGATGCTCGTAGCACGTGGTAATTTTATTGCCTGGATTCAGGCACTGCTGCTAACTCTTCAATTGTGAACAAAGTCCTCGGCCGATTAAACTGATAAACATTCATAGTATTGACATGCTTCGAGTTGAATTCTATGGCCTTCATTAACATCTGTGAGAATTCAGCACCAACTTGAAGCTGGGCAAGGGCCTCTGAACCCTTCCTAGCAAAAAGTTCACCCAAACGGAAATAACTTGACTTATCAAGAGCAGTGATGGAAAAATTATGAGAACCCTTCATGACAATGTTAATGCACTCCGAGATGTTTGTTGTCATATGACTAAACCGACGATCCTCATCTGCATACTGCACCCAATGTGAACGAGGCATTTCTTCAAATCAGTTTCTGATTGCGATATTCTCACCCCTCAGACGGCCAAAATAATGAACAAACTCCCGCTGCAACTTTGAATACGATGTGTTAACCAGAACCTTATTCAAACCCTTGTTTTTGAAGTGAGTCATGAAATTGACAGCAATATGTCTTGTACAAAATGCTTGGAAGGCATGAGGTAGTTTCTATAAACTTCCCTTTGTATTTAACGCAGCATCAATTGATTTGTGCCTGTCTGAAATCACTAAGACGCCGGGTTGTGGTGTCACATGCTGCCACAGATACGAAAGAAAGAATGACCAAGTCTCCTTTGTCTCACCCTCAACAACAACAAATGCAATAGGCAAAATATTTGCATTGCCATCTTGAGCAATAGCCATGAGTAATGTGCATTCGTATTTACCATATAAGTGGGTGCCATCGATAGAAATAAGTGGCTTGCAATACTTGAAAGCCTCAACACACGGTGGAAACGTCCAAAATACCCGATGAAACATGACAGTGTCGACTAAACCAGGCCAAGGTTGTGTCACAAGTTGCACCCAAGTATCTAAAAACCTATCAACAGTTAGCACATGTAGATGGTGACTTTATACATAACTAAGGACAATGAAATAAATCTTACCGGGTAAATACATCTGTATAGAGAATAACCAACGAGGAAGCTCGTTGTATAACTCCTCCTAATCTCCATATATTCTAGTAATGACTCTCTGCTTTGCAAGCCAAACCTTTCTGTACAACGTCTAGTTACCGAAGTGATTCTCCACACTTCCTTGCAAAACCCTGATGTTGATTGTTGGATCTGCTTTGACCATTGTGAATATGTTCTGAGCAATCACCTTTGAGTCCAACCTACGATGGTCTTGGCCCATGGATGTTTGCATGCAAGTTTGAGGACCATTGTATCTCCTAACCTCCCATTTTTCTTGCTTTCGGCGATATGCTATGTGTATGTCCCAAGAGCAACCGGGCCCGAACTGGATACACTGTACATCATACTTCAACTGGTCACTCTCTAGTATTTTATACTCCACAGCCCTCTTGATGTTGTACCTCTTAACTACCAACATGACTTCTTCCTTGTTTTCAAATTGTTGTCCAACCTTGAACTCATTGGTTGGATCCTCTTCGGAGCCTCCATGAATAAACGACCAATCCGAAGTCATTGCATCGAGATTCAACTTGGAGAAGTGATCCGGTCAGTCATATGGTTGAGAAATAGCAGGCTGTGTCAGAGCGATTTGTGTGTCACTGGTGCACGAATTCCCACACTTCGTACAACTGAACCAGCAAGTGCACTGGGTCGTCCAAGTAATACTTGAGCTAGTAAGGGTCGATCCCACGCGGATTGTGGTTTGAAGCAAGCTATGGTTATCTTGTAGATCTTAGTCAGGCGGATAGAAGAATTGGTTTGATTGTTTAATTGCATAAAAGAAAATAAAAAGAGAACGTTACTCAGAACTCAGAAGTCATGTAAACTATGATAAAAAGATGGTTAAGGCTTGGAAATGCTTTGTCTTTCTGGATTAACTCTGGTCTTACTGTCTTCTTCTATGAAAAGCTGTATGTGATTGACGCTGGTTTGAGCAGCCGCCAATACTCCTCCAGATCTAAACCCCAGGGTTTGTGTGGATCCATTCTGATTGAGGGTGAAACTCCTGCAGTCCATTCTCCTTCATGATCCTACTCAAAACGCCACAGACAAGGTCGAATCTTCTGGATCAGAGAATGCTGTGCCTTTGGGTTCTAGTCTCTACCACAAAGCCCCTAATCTCCTGATACTTCGGCTGAACTGGTGTCTCGAGAAGTCCCCAACGAAGTCGTGGATTAGCCGTCTAAGAGATGTATAATCAAGCTGGTGGTTCGATGCTTTCCAGTTACATATTCACACGAACCCAAGAAGAACACGGGTGGTTGTCAGCCACGCGGTCTTAGTATGAAGAATGAAGATGATTATCACGAGTCATCCCATTCATCAAGTTGAAGAACGAAGATACATCTTAGAATTAAATCAAACACGGATTGAAGAGAAACAGTAATACTTTTGTTAATCTATAGAACTCAGCAGGGCTCCTCCCCTCAACCTAGGAGGTTTAGAAACTCATACTAATAGAAAATACAAGCATGGAACGAAAACATGGGAAAATGTCCTTGAAGATTATGTAAAATATCCCTTAAATACTAAACTAATGACTAAGGATTACATAAGAAGGGTAAAACAGTCTTTTAGTGCCAAAATCTACTTCTGGGGCCCACTTGATGAGTGTTTGGGCTGAACTTTGATGAGATCCACGTGCTAGGAGGCCTCTAGGGCACTGAATGCTAGCTAGGGGTCCTCTTTGGGCGTTTGGACGCTGTCTCGTCCTTGTGGGCGCTGGACGCTTGGAATGGGGTAGATGGCTGGCGTTGGATGCCAGTTTCCGACCTTCTATTCTAAAGCAAAGTATAGACTATTATATATTTC
This sequence comes from Arachis hypogaea, assembly GCF_003086295.3. Lineage (NCBI taxonomy): Eukaryota > Viridiplantae > Streptophyta > Magnoliopsida > Fabales > Fabaceae > Arachis > Arachis hypogaea. The sequence continues at coordinate 92,831,965 of NC_092047.1, read as the reverse complement.
TGGAAAGCCTTGGATGTTAGCTTTCTATATCCGTTGAGAACAATCCATTTAAACTTTTGTAGCTCCAAAAAAGCTCTTTCGAGTGCAAGGAGGTTAGATCCAGACAGCATCTGCAGTGCTTTCTTTGCCTCTGAATCAGACTTTTGCTCCAACTCCTCAATTTTAGCCAGAAAATAACTGAAATTGTACAAAAATACACAAACTCAAAGTAGCATCCAAAAAATGTGAATTTAACACTAAAAACTATGAAAATATAATAAAACTTAAACAAAAAATACTAAAACTATATGAAAACAATGCCAAAAAGCGTATAAAATATCTGCTCATCAGTCACCGTAGTAGTTTGTCTCTTCTTCCTTGTCACTATCATTAGGAATTTTTGTTGGTTCATCATTAGAATCGTCTCCATCATCGGAGTTAACTTCATACGTATCCATCATCAGATCCCTGATAGTAGAACCTTCATAACTTTCAACATTGTCTTTTATCATGTTAGCATTACCAAGTTCAAGGTTCAACCCCTCTTGACTACCTTCCGGTGGTATATTTAGATCGACCATCGTCCTTCTAATATTTTCTCTAACAGCTCCATTGAACGGACTATCATCAACAGTATCCGCAGATGATCTTCATCCACCTAACTCAACTAGAAACACGAATAATTCCAAAAGATAAACATTTGTCCATCTGTTGTGCCACACGACTTTATAAGACATACGTGCTCGTTGTCACATAACCGATAACTAATTCAAAACAACAGAAATATTTCTCAAAACTGTGGTCTAATAAACATAATAACAACAGAACAAAGATAACTGTAATATACCTTTTACAAAACAAATTGTCATCTACTTTGGTCGATAACCGGTCTGGTTTTTAGAACCTTGGTTCTGACAACTATGCCTTTAAGTATACTCATACCTTGAAGGAGAACAAAGAGAGATTTGCTGATCAGTGAGCCGCATGTGATATAAAGTTTTCAATTAACTGCAACCCTAATCATAACATATGTTTTACAAGTGTCATACACGCAAAGATTGGAGGTCGCAACCCAACAATCTCAGCATACTGGAGATGACGGCAATAACTCTACTGCATTAGTCGTCGATGGTGACATGGTTCGGTGCGAAACTGCATCTGAATCGTACAAGAATCGCGTCTACGCGCTGGGATTGTTCTTTGCTGACAACTTCCGCACCTCCACATTGAGGCATTCATCTACCTCTACTACCAGTCAGCCCGTCGATCCCGAAGACAGCGTCAATTTGAGGGAGCAGGTGCTAGAGCTCACCCGGAGCCTTCACCAATAGGCTCAGTAGTTGCAAGAGTCTGAGGAGAGGTGTTAGGAGATCCTCACACACATAATAGACACAGATAATATTAAGCTAGAGTAGAGGCGGGAGCTGGAGCAGCTTCAACGGATGGAGTGACAGATGGCGGTGTAATAATATCAGATGTGTGCTAGTGGTAGCGACACTGAAGGGGCACAGACATCACCGCCTAGGCTACCGTCTTAGCGGGACCATTGGAACGACGACGACAATGATGACGACGACTATCAGGATCTTTAATGATTAAGGTTTTGCTTTAGACTGTTTGATTGTATTATATTCTCTATTTGACTTTTTATTTCATTTGTACACTTGATATTTAATTTAACATATTTAATTTTTATTATTTAAAATTTAACTATTAATTATGTAAAAGTTAAATTTAAATAAAAAATAAAAAATAATTTGACTATTAATTATGCCAAAAAAAAAATTTACCGTCGAATTCACCGGAAAAAATATCATGATGAGTTTTCTTTAAGGTTTTAACTATGGTAGTACAAGTTGGTGATCGACATGTGTTTTAGTGAATTTGTTAGTTTATTCCTTTGTTATTTATCAATATTATTAATTTATTATTACATTTATAAATAGCATTAAAAGTTAATTTTAGCATTATTTTATTGGTCATGGGCAAGGCCTGAAACAGACCCGACCCAAAATAACCCGCCCAATAAAATTCAAAACAATACAGCGTAAATCCCCTCCCTCCCAATCCTTGGATTTATTCCAAAAAACTAGAACCCTATACGTGATGCTTCTGCCTATGACAATCTTTCTTACCTTGATGGCCATATTGTTGGTGCTTGATGCCGTGTCGACAGAAGAAGCTCCCACCAAAGATGCTGAAATTTGAACTAATTTAACTGCACCGGAACCTTCATCACTGATATTGGCAATCGAAACTTCAACCAAGATTGTTGTTTCTACTCCTAGTCCTTGGATGATGGTACTACGAAACACATTTTGGGAAGAGATCAACTACACTGACCTGAGAGAATTTTCTTGGGTCTGAGAAAGGGAAGCTCACTTTCCCCTAGCGACGAGACATGGCTTGGCTTGGTGCTTTCCACGGCTCCAGATGAAAGTCTATGATGTCCTCATTTGCATGTAATTCGAATCCACCGTCGGTGACTCCTACGGTTGCTGTGGTCCTGCGCCATTGACCCTAGAAAAAGAGGGAAGATTTGCATATGCTTCTCTCTCTTCCTTATTGGGTTCGGTTCCTCTGGGTGTGCCGCCTTGTGTCATGGAGATACTTGCTGAGGTTGAGATAGGGATAATTTACTCGGGGATGTTCATGTCAGCCACTTCAATTTCCAGTGTAAGTTGTTCATGGGGATGATTGTGGTCGTTCCTGCTTCTCTACTGCTCTAGCCCTGAATTATATCCCGCCAATTCTGCAGAGGGATAAAAGCCCAATGTGTTTGTCTGAGGAGTCTTATCCCGTAGTATCTCACGCAGCTCACTTGGGAGGTATCTACTCCAATTTCTCCTTAATTTTTCGTCCGACTCCATTGTTGCTGCAGTGTGCGCCAGGTTGTTTGCCTCCCTAGGAACCCAAGTAAGTCTCCAATTCTGCATCTCTTCCATCTAATCGAGAACGTCCCTCAGAATTGGTTCAGCTTCTCCTCCTATACTCTTTGATTTTAATGCTTGAATGATCTGTAAATTATCTGATTCTATCAGTACTTTTTTAAAATGTAGATTCCTGGCTAAAATGATGGCATTCCTGACTGCTGTAGCCTCTGCTGCTAGGACCGAGCTTGTCACAATTTTTTCAGTCATTCCAATGAGCAGGTGTCCCTTATTGTCTCTGACCACTGTTGTTGTCGCCCCCTTACTGGAGTTCGGATTGAAAGATGCATCCACGTTCACCTTAATCCAGTCCCCAGGTGGAGGCCTCTAGGTAACTACTCTACCTTTCCTTGAATTAATTTTTTTAGAATCATGTTGTTCCTCTCTATTTGCTGCTCTGAATTCAATTTCTAGTGAGTTTGCTCTGCAAATTGTAGAACTAGGATTGATGTTTAAGTTTTGAAAGTAAGCACCATTTCTAGTTTTTCATATTTCCCAACATAAGTAGGCTAGCTTGCTGATCATGATCTCGTGGTTTGTGTTATTATTTGCTCTAATTCTTCTCACATTTAAAATGAACCAATTTTCGAAGGTAGAGATTGAGTTTATTGAGTGACTAAGTTGGCATTGTGCCCCCAAACCATGTTGCCCTGGTCCAGGGGCAGAGCAAGAGAGCATGTTCTATTATTTCTATGTTCTCATTGCATATTTGGCATATGGGATTTTTTGCAAGTTTTTTCTTATATAGGTTAGCTCCCACTGGTAGGATATCTTGTGCTGCCTTCCACATAAAAATTTTAATCTTCTGCGGTACCTGGAGATTTCAAATTTCTCTCCATATTTCCTTGTCTTCGCCGCTTGTTCTTGGAGTGTTCTGCCTTTGTTCCAGCCCCTCTTTCCTTGCCGCGTAGTATCCTGTCTTGACTGAGTAGCTTCCATTTAGTTTATGCGGCCAGCTAAGCTTGTCATCCCTGCCTTTAAGACTAATAGGTGTTCTGAGTATTCTATTGCAAACTGCCCTAGAAAAGATCCTTCTGATTTTCTCCACATCCCATCCCTCTCCTTGCTTTATCAGTTCCTCTACCAATTTTATATCTTGATTCTGACCCCTTCCAGTTTTTTCCATACCGTTGATCCATATGTCCTCCCACATCTTGATCATTTTTCCATCCCCCACAATCCATCTCTCGCTTCTTCTCAAGAAATTTCTGCCTTGTAAAACGATGTTCCATGCCCAAGATGATCCTGCCATTGACTCTGCCTCCCAGAAGTTGCTGTTCGAAAAATAGATGGATTTTAGAATTCTGACTCAAACGGCTTCTGGATTCTCCAAAATTCTCCATGCCTGTTTTGCCAAAAAAGCCAGATTCTAATGATGGAAGTCCTTGAATCCAAGGCCCTGATGTGATGTGTGAGGAAACCCCAATTGCATATGTGGATTAGGAACTCAATTATCCGAAATGGAATTAGCGTTGTAAGTATAGTCCTAACCCGACAATTGGGACCTCGATCAATCAAATTGAAAATTCATAAGATATGTCACAAGCGAAACCAAATTAAAACCGAGAGTATTAGACTCCCGAGTCATCTCCCTAGGAGCACTTTAGAACAATGAGTGTGCCAATTCTGTTGTAGTGATCAAAGGGTTGTGAATGAAGAAATAAACATATAAAGCAATAAAAGAACATGCAAAATTGTAATGATTGAACTAATTAAGAAATTAAAGAACCGACTATGTAATATAAATAAGTAAAGTATAGAAGAGATCAACATATAAAGGTATGAAAGATTAAAAATATAAACGAGAGACTTGGCTTGGAGTGAGCTAAGAGTTCTTTCCTTGTTGGAACCACAACTATGACAATTATGATGGATTAGTCTCACTTGATTAACCTTCACATCGGAAGGTAAGTTAAATGAGTATAAGTGTCCTTAACCCACAAATCCTAAATTGCTTGCTAATTGCCTTAGCAACAACTTAGCGTTAGTGAGAACAAGAACAATTAACAATCCAAGAATTGAAACTAAATGTTGGACATTCCAACTCTAGAAACCCAATTGCTCACTTTACCCAAGCCAAGAACAAAAAATTTAGCCTAAAACCATGTTTGACATTTTGTTAAACACTTGGTGGGCAACAAGCTTAAACATGTAGGAAATGAGAAAAGGCTTGAAAGTAAAAGCAATAGTCAACCTCAATCAACAAAATCAACACAAGAACACATGAAACTAACATCAGACATCAAATTCATCAACAAGAAATTAAAATTGCAAGAGAGAGGCAAAATTGAATTATCACTTGAAATAGAAGAAAGAGTAATGACAATGTAACTATAAAGAGTAATAACAAGAGATTACTTACAATGAAAGTTAGGAAAATCCAAGATCAAAAATGGAAATGGAACTTGAATGTAAAACGCTAATGTAAACCCTAGTAGAGTTGATGAAAAACTTAGAGAAAACTAAAACTAAAAACTTTCTATACTACTCCTAAAACTATCCTAATGACATCCCTATGTTGTGTTCCTCATTTCCCTTCCAATATGAGCTAGAAGACTTCAGAAATGGGCCTCCAAAGCCCCCAAATCGCGAGGCACGTGCTATTTTAATGAAGTCATGTGCGGACACCTGTGCGGACGCACAGATGCATGCGTCCGCACACTTCCGCGAAAATCCAGTCCTATGCGTACGCACAAGCAGATGTGTGCACGCACACTAGGCAGTGCTTGGCTGGACGCGCGATGCGCTCAAAATGCTCCACGCGCTCTGCTTGGGTAGCTGTGCGTACGCACAGGTAGCTGTGCGCACGCACAGGTAGCTGTGCGCACGCACATGTCTCTGAGCTCATCTCCTTCGATTTCTCTTGCTTCCTCCACTTTGTATGCTTTTCTTCCATTTTCTCCAATCCATTCCTACCTTGTACACCTGAAGTCACTCACAAACAATATCAAGGCATCGAATAGAAGGTAGATGGAATAAAAATGGATTAAAGTAGGTACAAAAGAGCATATTTTCACAATCAAGCACAATTTGGGAGGAGAGTTCAAAAGCATGCTATTCAAGGGAATAAGTGTGAGTTTATGTGATGAAAATCCATTCAATTCTAACAAAAAATTATCATCAAATATGAATTCATCAATTCCCCCATACTTAAACACTAGCATGTCCTCATGCTAACCACACACAAAAGAGATAGATGAAAGGAAAAATGACTTATATTATATACTACTTAATTACATGTAACTATCCTAAGGCTAATTACTAATATGTACTACGATGGGAGTTGGTAGAAACAAACCATGAAATTCCAATCCATGATAAGAAAGCTTTTAGGGCTAATGCAAAGAGTTCATGCATCAAGATCAATGCCCAAAGAATTGAATTGAGTTTATCAAGACTATCTAATTAAACAACTTGCAAGAAGATACAATATGAAGCGTAAGAACATAGAATTGAGTGATCGAACCCTCACCAGATGTGTATCCACTCAATTCCCTCAGTATTTAGGGTTTAACCACTCAATTCTCCTTTTTTCATGCTTTCAAAGATTTGCAAGTCATCTAACAATCAACTAGTATTTAATGCATGAATAACAAATATCATGAGGTCTTTAGAGAGATGTACTGGGGTTAGGGTTTAGGTAGGATGAATTATGGTCAAGTGGACTCAAAGAATTAGTTCTTTGATTAGCTTGAGTGTCCACCTAATCCTACATCACCTATATACACATAGCAATGCAACCTTTCTACCTATTTCTTTTTTCTATCTCACCTCACTCATGCATTTCCTTTTCAAACTTAGCATATGCATCCTTTATTTACTCTTTTTATTTCATATTTTGTTACGTACAAGTTTTTTTTTTAAATTGAACTATGAATGCATATGTTTTAATTCATAAAATGCATGAGCATTACCTAATTGCCAAAAATTTTTACAATGAGTTCATGCCTCTATCACCAATGCTTCCCAAAATTCCTCCACACTTAGACTTTACACACTAATCCACCCAAACTAATCAAAGAGTAATTCAGGGACATCAATGGTTTTCTGCTTAAGGGGAATAATGTGCTATCATCAGAACAAAAAGGGAATTCATAGGCTCAAAGGGGTTCACAAAGGTGAATGCAAGGGTCGGCCATATAGGTTAGTGAGTTTATCTTCGAAGATGGCCTCAATCATGTTAAATGCATCCAAACACAAATACAGGACATAAAAAATCATGCAAATCAATTATCACAATCAAAAAGGAGTATAATCACACACAAGAACAACATTATGGTTGAAAAATGCAACCATCTATTAAGGCTCAAATCTCACAAGGCATATTGTTCGAGCTCTTTTTTTTCTATGTTCTATAAACAAAATACTCTAAGCAAGTTGGTAAACACAATTTTTTCTTCAATTCAATCAATGGTATGCCCTTAGAAAAAGATTTCATGGAAATTCCTTGGTGTTTCACCGCTTATTCATCATATCATGCAACATGCAAACATCTAACTACTAAATATCCATAAACGATAAAGAAATATTTACAACCAACCAAACAAGATATAATAGAAAAACTACTCAAAATAAAAAAAAAGTACTACAAGAAACATTGCAAAGTGTCTTTAAAGAGAAACTTTTACCCCTTGAAGTCATCGATCCTCCCCCGCACTTAAGTTCTGCATGGTCCTTCGTGCATGCTTACGATTCGGGAGGATGAAGAGGGGCCACCTTCAGCTGGTGGGCTCAGAAGTGGGATGGTCAACTGCGTTATGTCCCTCCCCAGCTAGCTCGGATGAAGCTCTAAGAATCGGGCCGGGGTCTCTTCCTTCTAGCTTTGCCGCTATCCACTCAAAACACTTCTGCTCCAAATGCTCCATGTGGTGGATATCATGCAAGATGTCACGGAATAAATCTGAAAGAGGTCAGAGAAAAGGTAAAGTAGTTGATGATGTTGGTAGACTTGATGGTGGTGCTGTGGGTGTCTTCCTCTCGGAGGGGGTTATTTTTGTTGATCTCACCAAATCTCCCCTCGGAATGAACTTGTTGCCTCTAGGAAACTCAAGCATTATATCCATTAGTCGCCTCTCTACCCTCGCTGTGTTTGCTAAGCGCATCACCATCGATGGAAATGGAATGCTCACATTCTTCTTCTCAACCAATTTCCAAATTGATTTGCGCAATAAAGGCAAGATGGCTATATGCTTTCCTTGCATAATAGCCCACAGTAGCAAAGCAGTTCTGAATCTCACATGGGTAGTGTGGGTGCTCGGGATAATGTAGTCCGCCACAATCTGATGCCATATACGAGCTTCAGCATTCAAATCGGAGTATGCAATATTAGTGGGAACAGAATTTCTCCCTTTGCTATACTCCCAAGATGCACCAGGACGGCCTATTCTCTCAAGAATGGGAGTCAGAGATACTCTTTCTTTGAAGACATCCACTTTTATCTTGACATATTCATCATTCTCAAGTGGAATGTGGGGGATGTTGAGAATAGTTTCGAGAGCTTGATTGGATGTATCTAACATCTTCCCCCTGAGGAAGACTGACTTTGTTTCCTAAGCTTGGTAGTTTACATAAAATTCCCGCACCATAGTCTGATTGACTTCAATGGATTCTCGCTCGAGAAACTCCCAATGAAGCGAGGCAATCCTTTGGTGAATAATCGCCTTGTATTGACTTGGAACCTTCAATGGCCGCTCCCAATGAATTGTACGCTTCTCAATAGCTTCGTATTGAGACTCGGCTCTTCAGTTAACCAATGTATTCGGTTTATCACCTTGGCGATTCCACCAAATATCAGGAGAGTGAGCGGTAGTTTGTTCAACCGGCAAAGTAACCGGTGTCTTACCCTTCTTTTTCATCCGAAAAATACAAACAAAAGAATTTTGAGACCATAGGGCAACAATAAAGAAAAATCATTGAGGAAGCACTAATAGGATTTAAAGAAGCTTATATAGATAATGTGATTTACAAAAAACACGGTGTATATATTCCAATGATACACGCGGTTGGAATACACACACCGGCCAGATATCACGGCAATCACACTTTTAAGGCAATTCACAACTCAAAGCTTCACGACTTAGAGGTCAAGTTGTAATTATTAAACAGAGAAAAGCAAGCAACTTCAAGTAAGCACCAAAAGGGAATTGTCACTTGTTCATTCTCAAGAAGTGGCAATCACACATACAATTGTCTTAAATTGAGTGCAAAGCATGTTTGATCAAGACATCATCTAAAGTTGAACAATTGTATAGTGATTACCGAGTCAAAATTCTGAGATGAATCAATGACAAATGATCTCATACAACACAATGCATTTGCAACCAAGAGTAGTATATCAACAAACAAGGAAATGCATTGGTGAATGTACTTAACAACCATAAAAGTCATAATAGAAAATGCACAATTCATACAATATGCCTAACAAGAGATAAATTGAACACATATGATGGCTAAGTCATATGAATCAAACAAAATATTCATTGAGGCATTATATCGAACATGTGGTATGCAATGTGCAAATTCATGACAATTAAGCTCAAATTTCATCATGACCAACCCAACAATCAAATGACAATACTTTGCAATACAAAGAGAGAACAAAGAAAGCAACTAATGAACTCTAAGAAACATGAAAGAAATAGAAATAATTGCAAAACATATGAACATAAAGAAAAAGGAAAAACAAGAACCTGAGGTATAGATGTTAAAACAACAAGAATGAGGGAGAAACAATGACACTTCTTATAGCCACTACGAAATCACGGCGATTGGGTTTGCCCAAAAAATGTACCGGAAGAGATAACTCACCGGTGGTGAATAGAGAAAAGAGAAGGTGAAGGAAGAAAGAAAAGGAAGGAGAAGAGAAGTAAGAGAAAGAGAAGGAAAGGGGTGGTCGCCGGCGGTGGGCTGACGGCGGCGGCAGCCAGGACCGGCGGGGCTGGGCAGAGAAGAAAAAGAGAGGGCAGCTAGGCAGAAGAAAAGGAAAAGAGAGAGCTGCCTCTCAATAGGGCAGGTTGCCCTGTTATTGCCCAGAACGCGTCGCGTGCGGACGCACAGGGGCCTGTGCGGACGCACAGAGACAAAAACTTAGAGGGTTGCGAACGCACACAGCGTGCGATCGCTGCTACCAGAGGGATTCTATATAGGCGTGCGGACGCACACAGACATGCGGCCGCACCGAAAGGCTTTTTCTCTTTTTTTTTTTTAACTTGAGGACAAGATCAGGTGTGCGTGCGCACACAAGTCCGTGCGCACGCACAGTGGCTAGAAATGGGGGAGGTTATTCAGGCGCACAGGCCGTTCCTTCGCTCCCACTAGGAGGGTTTAGAATTGGTGTGCGGGCGCATATGTCTGTGCGGCCACACAGGTGAAGCACGAATGGGAGCGCGTGCGTACGAATGAAGCCGTGCAATCGAACAGGTCAAGGGAAACTGGGCAACGCGCACGCACAGGCTGTGCTGGCACTGCCACCAGAGGGAATATCAGGGCGCGTGTGGACGCACAGGTGGGTGCGGACGCACAGGTGCCCTATTTTAGAAAATTCTTTTTTTTTTCAAAACTAAGGTTCCTTCCCTTAGCATATCAACAAACCAACCCCAAATCATACAAACAAGCACAATTTGATAGTCCACAAGTAAATCAATTTATACAATTCAAAATTCATCAAACAAAACCTAAACTAACCATTATATCACAAAAAGGAAAATAGTTCAGAAAGCTATAAACAAGAGATAGAGTTAGAATAATGTCACCATGGTGGGGTGTCTCCCACCAAGCACTTTGGTTTAGAGTCCTAAGTTGGACTTGCATGGCTTCATGGTCACTTGGAAACTTCACCAAGGAGGAAGATATCAAATTCCTTGGCATTTTTGGGTTGAGTGTGATCCCTTGAATTTGACTTCTTGGCAACATCCTCCTCTTTTTGCTCCTTGCCATCCTCAATGACTTGCTCTTCTACTATGTCGCACCCAAAAATAGAATAAGCTTCAAGAACGGACTTGTTGGACCCCTCCAAAGTGAACTTGACTAACTTGCCATCCGACTCAAAAGAATAGATTCTCGAGTGTGCATCGAGCTTGAAACGGGATGTCTTCAAGAACGGTCTTCCAAGGAGTATGGATGATGGCTTATTGGAGTCAATAGGAGGAGTCTCCAAAATGTGAAAATCAACTGGAAAGAGCAATCCTTGAATATTAACCAGGACATTTTCATCAATTCCAACAACGAATACAATACTCTTATCGGCTAGCACAAACCTCGCCCCGGACCTATTTAGGGGTGACAAATTCAATCTTTCATAAATGGACAATGATATAATGCTAACGCACGCCCCCAGATCACACATACAGTCCGTGAATTGCATCCCACCAATCAAGCAAGTGACCAAACATGGGCCGGGATCATTGCATTTCTCAGGAAGCAAAGAAGAGATAGAATCATTAATAAACCCTTATTTCATGATTCATCTTGTACTTAAATTGAGTGTTTTTATCAATTCTTCACCCACTTATTCATGTAAATTGCATGATTTTACTATTCCTTCCTTATTTTATGATATATGTGAAAACATGTTTCCTATGCTTTAAAAACCTTAAATTTAATTATCCTTTATTACCATTCGATGCCGTGATTTGTGTGTTAAGTATTTTCAGGTTTCATAGGGCAGGAATGGCTTAGAGGACAGAAAGAAAACACATAAAAATGGAAAGAAAGCACAAAAATGGAGTTTTGAAGAAAAGGCAGCGACGCGAACGCATGGACGACGCGGACGCATGCCTAGCGCAAAATGCAAGCGACGCGCACGCGTACCTTGAGCAGAACACAATTGACGCGGACGCGTGACTGACGCGTACGCGTGACGAGGAAAAACTCCAAATGACGTGGACGCGTGACCCACGCATACGCGTGACAGACGCCACATGCAGAAATTACAGAAAACGCTCCCAGCGATTTCTGAACCTCTTTTTTGCTCAGATCCAACTCCAGGAACACATATTAGAGGCTATAAAGTGGAGAAATCCATTCATTCATGAGAGGAATGACGGATAATACATAATTTTAGTTTTTAGATATAGTTTTAGAGAGAGAGAGGTTCTCTCCTTTCTCTTAGGATTATGATTTAGGATTTCTATTATGTTTAGGCTACTTCTCTTCAATTACAGGTTCAATGTTCCTTTAATTTATTTTCTACTTTTATTTATTCTATTACTTTAATTGTTATTTATCTTTTCAATTTGGCTTACGAACCATTCATGTTAGGATTTTCTTAATTAATATAAATTGAGGTATTTCAGATATAAGACCGTTTTATTTATGTTATTGATGTTTTCGATTTATCCAAATTATTTTCATTCGAGTAGATTTTCTTCCCTTTTGGCTTTGGTTGATTAATTGGTAACACTTGAGTTATCAAACTCAGCTGTTGATTGAAATTAGAGTTGCTAATTGATTTGAATCGCTCTAAAACTGGTCTTTTCACAGGAGTTGACTAGGACTTGAGGATCAAATTAATTAGTCCACTTGACCTTCCTTTGCTTTAGTAAAGGTTAACTAAGTGGGATTAAAACCCAATTTTCATCACATCTGATAAGGATAACTGGGATAGGAATTCCAATTCTTATACCTTGCCAAGAGATTTTATTATTATTAATTTATTTTTCTTGTCAATTAAATTACTTGCTCTTTATTTCAAAAAACCCAAAATTCTACCTTTTTCATAACCAATAGTAAACACACCTCCCTGCAATTCCTTGAGAAGACGACCCGAGGTTTGAATACTTCAGTTATTTATTTTTATTGGGTTTGCTTAAGTGACAAACAAAACTTTTGTACGAAAGGATTCTCTGTTGGTTTAGAAACTATACTTACAACGCGATTATATTTTGATAAAATTTCTTTACCGATAAAAAATCCGATCGTCAATCATCTACCGGCTTTGTGTTGAGGTTGCTAAGCTTATCTTTGTGAGTGCAAACATCTTTAAGGAACTTGGCATATCTTGGCACTTGTTGAATGGCTTGGAAGAGGGGAATAGTGACTTCAACCTTCTTGAAAACTTCCACCATTGTGGGATCAAGCTCTTCTTGTTTCTTGGCCTTCTTGACCAAGGTTGGAAATGGAATGGGCAAAGGCTCTTCAAGCAAAGTCTTTCTCTTTGGCTCCTTGAATCTTGGGTGGTTCTTTCTCGCTTTTATCTACACCTTCATCTTCATTCCTCATCACCCACCTCTTCATTGTTTGTCTCCTCACTCAACTTCGTAGGTATAGCAACAATCTTGTCCAATTTAGTGCCGCTCCTAAGGGTAATGGCATTGATGCTACCCTTAGGGTTGGGTTGAGGTTGGGAGGGTAGACTACTTGAGGTTGAGGCTTGATAAACCACTATTTTATGGTTTATCTTGTGCTCAATTGAGTGGATTTTATATACTCTTTACCCACCTATTCATACTATTTGCATGGTTTTACATTTGCCTTCCTAATTATGTGCTTTGATTGAAAACATGCTTCTTTGATCTTATATTTGCTTATTATTAATCCTCTCTTATTACCATTAGATGCCTTGATATTTGTGTTAAGTATTTTCAGATATTATAAGGCAGGAATGGCTTGGAGGATGGGAAGAAAGCATGCAAAAGTGGAAGGAATGCAAGAAGTTGGAGAAATTGCTAAGCTGTCCAGCCTGACCTCTCTGAACTCAAACGGCTATAACTTTAGCTACAGAGGTCCAAACGATGCGGTTCTAGTTGCGTTGGAAAGCTAACGTCCGGGGCTTCGATTTGATATATAATATGTTATAGTTTCCCTGACGCTAGGTGACGCGACCGCGTGATCCATGCGGCCGCGTTGCAGTGACAAAAATCCAGCATGACAAAATTCGAAACCAGCGAATTCTGGACTGTTTCTGACCCAGTTTGCAACCCAAAAAACACAAATTAGAGGCTATAAAGTGGGGGACTGCATCCATTCAGGAGGGGGCTCTAATAATTCACAATTTTAGGAGTAGATGTGGTTTTTAGAGAGAGAGGTTCTCTCCTCTCTCTTAGAATTAGGATTAGGATTTCTCTTAGTTTTAGGAGTAGCTCTCAATCCCAGGTTCTTTATTTTTATTTATTTTTCCAATTTAATTTATGAACTTTTCCATGTTATGATTTGAATATTTTAGTTAATATAATTTGAGGTATTTCAGATTTATGATTGCTCTCTTTAATTTATTAATGCTCTGTGTTTATCCAAGTTATTTTCATTCAAGTAGATTCTCTTCCCTTTTGGCTTTGGTTGCGTCATTGGAGACACTTGAGTTATCAAACTCATTGTTGATTGAAAATTGGATTTCTTCATTTCATTAATTCAAGTTCCAATAACTCTAGCCTTTCCCAAGGAAAGACTAGGACTTGAGGATTCGAATTAATTTGTCCACTTAACTTACCTTCATAGTTAGAGGTTAATAAGGTGGGGGAAGAATCCAATTCTCATCACAATCGATAAGGATAACTAGGATAGGACTTCCAGTTCTCATACCTTGCCAAGAGTTTATTTTACAGTTATTTATTTATTTTTATTGCTCGAAAATATACCTGTGCGCATTGCCCAAACTTCCAAAACCCCCAATTTACAATCTTCATAACCAATAATAAGAACATACTTTCCTGCAATTCCTTGAGAAGACGACCCGAGGTTTGAATACTCGGTTATCAATTTCAAAGGGGTTTGTTACTTGTGACAACCAAAACGTTTGTACGAAGGGATTTTTGTTGGTTTAGAGACTATATCTACAACGCGACTGTTTCTATGACATTCTTTACTAGCAAAAAAATCCTAACGTCAAGGCTTGTTAGGTGTTTTATGCGGTTTGAGGCAGGAGGGTTAAACGGGAGAGGGCTTCGGCTATGGTAGCCATATATGTCTCTTGTTTCTTATGGAACTCTCGTTGTTCTTGCATGAAGGTGTGAATTGTGTCATTCATGTGAGGTTGGTTGGAAGGAAGGGATTGGTTAACTTGAGGAGGCAATGAAACTATGCAATTATGAAAGACAAAACAAAAATAAGCAAGTAAACAAGAACCAACTTAACAATCAAAGACCACTAGAATTAACTGAGGAGAGAAATGGTATCTACAATTAAAGCCAAGTAGCAAACCAAAAATCAAGTATCTACAATTTTCACATATTTACAACAACCAAAATAGTAGCACTCATTGCACTTAAAGTGAACTCTCCGGCAACGGCGCCAAAATTTGATGTGATGTGTGAGGAAACCCCAATTGCATATGTGGATTAGGAACTCGGTTATCCGAAATGGAATTAGCGTTGTAAGTATAGTCCTAACCCGACAATTGGGACCTCGATCAATCAAATTGGAAATTCACAAGATATGTCACAAGTGAAACCAAATTAAAACCGAGAGTATCAGACTCCCGAGTCGTCTCCCTAGGAGCACTTTAGAATAATGAGTATGCCAATCTGGTTGTAGTGATCAAGGGGTTGTGAATGAAGAAATAAACATATAAAGCAATTAAAGAACATGCAAAATTGTAATGATTGAACTAATTAAGAAATTAAAGAACCGGCTATGCAATATAAACAAGTAAAGTATAAAAGAGATCAACATATAAAGGTATGAAAGATTAAAAACATAAACGAGAGACTTGGCTTGGAGTGAGCTAAGAGTTCTTTCCTTGTTGGAACCACAACTATGACAATTATGATGGATTAGTCTCACTTGATCAACCCTCACATCGGAAGGTAAGTTAAATGAGCATAAATGTCCTTAACCCACAAATCCTAAATTGCTTGCTAATTGCCTTAGCAACAACTTAGCGTTAGTGGGAACAAGAACAATTAACAATCCAAGAATTGAAACTAAATGTTGGACATTCCAACTCTAGAAACCCAATTGCTCACTTTACCCAAGCCAAGAACCAAAAATTTAGCCTAAAACCATGTTTGACATTTTTGTCAAACGCTTGGTGGGCAACAAGCTTAAACATGTAGGAAATGAGAAAAGGCTTGAAAGTAAAAGCAATAATCAACCTCAATCAACAAGATCAACACAAGAACACATGAAACTAACATCAAACATCAAATTTATCAACAAGAAATTAAAATTACAAGAGAGAGGCAAAATTGAATTATAACTTGAATTAGAAGAAAGAGTAATGACAATGTAACTATAAAGAGTAATACCAAGAGAATACTTACAATGAAAGCTAGGAAAATCCAAGATCAAAAATGGAAATGGAACTTGAATGTAAAACCCTAATGTAAATCCTAGTAGAGTTGATGAAAAACTTAGAGAAAACTAAAACTAAAAACTTCCTATACTACTCCTAAAACTATCCTAATGATATCCTATGTTGTGTTCCTCATTTCCCCTCCAATATGAGCTAGAAGACTTCAGAAATGGGCCTCCAAAGCCCCTAAATCGTGAGGCATGTGCTATTTTAATGAAGTCATGTGCGGACACCTATGCGGATGCACAGATGCGTGCGTCCGCACACTTCGGCGAAAATCCAGTCCTGTGCGTACACACAAGCAGATGTGCGCACACACACTAGGCGATGCTTGGCTGGACGCGCGACACACTCGAAACGATCCACGCGCTCTGCTTGGGTAGCTGTGCGTACGCACAGGTAGCTGTGCGCACGCACATGTCTTTGAGCTCATCTCCTTCAATTTCTCTTGCTTCCTCCACTTTGTATGCTCTTCTTCCATTTTCTCCAATCCATTCCTACCTTGTACACTTGGAATCACTCACAAACAACATCAAGGCATCGAATGAAAGGCAGATTGATAAAAATGGATTAAATTAGGTACAAAAGAGCATATTTTCACAATCAAGCACAATTTGGGAGGAGAGTTCAAAAGCATGCTATTCAAGGAAATAAGTGTGAGTTTATGTGATGAAAATCCATTCAATTCTAACCAAAAATCATCATCAAATATGGATTCATCAGGCCCCCTTCTTTTTGGCTCTCACATATTTTCTCCCATCTTCTCCAATGTATGCCCGATTCCTTTTTATTTGTCACCCACCAAAATTTTGCTACTTTGGCACTAAGTTTGCTGCAAAACCCTTTAGGAAATAGGACTACATTCATGGCATATGCCGATATGGCTTAAACAACCGCTTTAATGAGGATTTCTTTTCCGGCCTGGTTCAACAAATTTTCTTTTCATCCCTCTAATTTGTTTGTCACTCTCTCTTCTATCCAACTCAAAGTACTACTTTTTGCCCTCCCCAATGTGCCAGTAGACCTAGGTATTTCTCCGGATTATCTCATGCTCTCATTCCCATTGCCTCCTCTATATCTACTCTAGCTTGCAAAGGTACTTATTTTCTGAAAGTAATTCCTGATTTTTGGAGGTTTATTCTCTGACCTGATGCATTTGTATACTCATTGAGGATAGAGATTATTTGGTATGCCTCTTCTACATTAGCCTCTGCCAATATAATGCAATCATCTGCAAAGAGAAGGTGTGTAAGAGTCGGTGCAGTTAGAGAAATCTTGAAACATTTGATCCTTCCTTTCTCTTGTTCCTCTTCCATTAGGATCGTGAGAACTTCCACAGTTAATATGAATAAGTGGTGATAATGGATCGCCCTGCTTTAGACCTCTTCCTGAAATGATTTTATTGGACAAGATCCCATTCACTTTAAATCGGTAGGAAGTAGAGCTAATGCATTCCATGACCAGTTGGATCCATTTTGAATGGAACCCAAAAGCCTTAAGCACCAATTCAATAAAGTCCCACTCCAAGCGATCATAAGCTTTGTTCATGTCAAGTTTGATTGCCATGTTTTCAGAAACCTTGCCTCTTTTTTTATCTAGACTATGATACACTTCTTGTACAATGATAATATTGTCTTGAATAAGCCTGTTGCTCACAAACGCACTTTAAATGGGGAAGGTGATAGAATTCAGCATCTTTTTTAGCCTTTGGAATGAGGATGACCGTTGTTTTGAATAGCATTATTTATTATAAGTTTGAAAGTTCAACCCTTTATTGCTGTCAAAGATGCCCTTAAACATATCATGGCCGAATATAGTAAAACACCCTGGCCTTGTCCAAAAACCCAAGCCTACTCTATAATTACTACACTATGGGCAAAAACAGTACATATAACAAATTAACAATACACTTTCACAAACAAAAAACCCCAAAAAAATACTAGTTATCATTAATAACAAACTATCACGTCCTAATAAACCGTAATTTTAGAGGCAAATTCTTGTACCACTTGCTCTGTGCCAGAGGCTGCCGGCTAGGGGTGGCAATGGGTAGGGTAGGGTAGGGTTTGAAGCCAACCCTAACCCTACTCACGAGTTGAGAATATCCCAACCCTAACCCTACCCGTTCTCAACCCGCGGGTACCCGTTCCTACCGCGGGTTACAAAAAAGATGCAAAATTATTATATAACTTTATGATAATTTAAAATAGAACTGACTTTTATATAAAAAAAGTATTAAATTATCAATTAATGATCTTCTTTTAGTGACTAAGGATCTTTTACATTTAGTGAGAGGTATTTGGTTCAATATTCACTTGAAATATACTTTTATATAAATAATATATATATATATATATATATATATATATAGGATGCGGGTTGGTCGGGTAGGGTTGAGACTCAACCCGTACCCTACCCGACCTGCACGAGAACCCAACCCGCACTCTACCCTACCCGATCGGGTGGGGTCGGGTTGAATACCTGCGGGTAGGGTACATATTGCCACCTCTACTGCCAGCACACACTCCTATAACACTAACATATGTCCACAACCCCACATCAGGCATCCCCACCTACTTTTCTCTCTTGCTGGAAAAAATTAGTTTTATCACTGTAGCATAACCCAAGTAAATATATATGATATTTGAATATAATTTATCTTTTACTAGCGGCTCAACAGGCACTAACAGCCGCTTTTCTATTATTTTTAAGAAATTAATTTAATTTTTTAATATATTATTTGCCATTCAAATTTTTTATATCACTATTTTTTTTATTTTAATATTGACGTGATCTTATTTATATCATATTTTAGTATTAATGTTAATATATTGTTCACCTTTTAAATTTGTTAAATAAGTATTTTTTTTAAATGGGTGGAAGTTTTTTTATATTAAGTAACTTATGATTGTACAGAAGAATTTCTTTTAATAACAAACCCCTCTGATCAAGGACAATATTAAAATTTATCATTATACATGTCATGTTATATGTTACCGGACTACTCCTATATTTATAGTTAATCGGTAACTCTACCTGTGCTTGACAAAGGAGATGGGATAGAAGTTGTATCAGTTCATATGACAATTTATTTCTTTGTCGAATCATCTCCCGATAAGTTGCACGTCTTCTAGGTAGGTGTTGTTGTCGCTCATATTCTGTCTTCTTTGCCTAGCATATTTTGTTCAAGTGGTCGACGTTGCCATGAATGTTGATTTATTGAATTTTTCATTTTTATTTGTCTATCAGAACATAAGGTAAGAAGACAAAAAGAAAGACAAACCATTGTAAGTGGAGCCGTTTTTATAATCTTATTTTACGATTGAAAGTGAGCAGTTTTTTAAATTTCTATCACGATTGAAAATGAAGCAGTTACATAATTTTCTCGTGGGTTAATGCAGAATTTACAGAACGTGGGTACGTAACTGAGTACGTAATTTTAATTTATAAAGATAAGGGTAAAATAGAAAAAAAGAATTGGATACCAAACTCCTCTATCCGCTTTATATATTGTTATAGATAAATAATTTATATGTATTTGTATATTTATTTTTTGACTTTATGTTAAAAAAAGATAGAATATTATTATAATAATTATTTTATGTATTATTTTATTTATAAACAGATGATATATGTTTATTTTATTTTTATTATTTTAATAATATTATTGACTATTTTATACGATTATTTTGATTCAAATATAAAATTTTAAAAATGATTAAATTACCAAACTTTAAAAATAATAGAAAAAACTATTAAACATGCACAAGTGTATGTTAAGCCATTAATAATTATAATAGTTATACATTTAGATATTAGACTACAAAAGAAAATAATTTTTTTAGCAAATTTTCAACGACAAATAAAAAGAGTGAATATTCTACCTAATCCCTGACAATTATCTCGAAAGGATAACGAGGTTCCTAAGAAAAAAACACCTAATCTGGCCTTTGATATTTTTTTTGGGACTGATTAGTCCCTGTACAAAAAAAAAATAATATTGATTTTTTTAGCACAGGAGCCTCGTTGTCTTTTCGAAGTAATTGTCTGGGTTGGATTTTTTTTTGTTAAGGACCTCGTTGTCTTTCAAAATAATTGTCACGGACTGTTTTGGATTTTATTCCTAATAAAAATGAACACAATAAACAATTATACATCGAAGTGATAGATAAGATTTAGAGTTGTAATAATAACACATAGTGGTAATTAATTACGGTAAAGTGAAAACATGGAAGGAGAATAAAAAAACAAAGAAGTAGTGAAAAAAATATGATAATATAATAGCGGCTATGAGATAATAATAAGTATATGTATATAGAATAGAAAGAAAAAAAAAATAGAATGTGATATAAAAATTAAAATTAATAATTTTAAAATAATAATAAAATTAAAATAATTTAAGATGTTGAATATAAAATTAAAAAAATATAAAATATTTTAAATTCATTAGAATTATGCAAGAAGATAAAGAGTGTTTTATGCTTTGAATATAAATTTTTACAAGGTTTAATTACTCTGTTGGTCCTTATAATTTCGCAAAATTTTTAATTAGGTTCATATACTTTTTTTTCTTTTAATTGAGTCCTTGCACCAATTTTTTTTTTAATTGAGTCCCTACACTTTTTTTTTCCTTTTATTTGAGTTCCTGCACCAATTTTTTTTAGTTGGATCCTATACAATTAAGCCAATTACTACTAAGAGGGACCTAATTAAAAAAAAAAAAATTAGTGTAGAGACCCAATTAAAAGAAAAAAAAGTATAGAAATCTAATTGAAAATTTTGCGAAACTATAGGGACCAACAGAGTAATTAAACCTTTTTACAATTATGTCAGGTGTACACTAAAATTAGTTACTAAAATTAATCATCAAAATAAAATATATATTAAAATACAAAATACACATTAAAAATGAGTTAAACTATATATATATATATATATATATATATATAAAACTGATATTAGTGTGTAAATAATATTTTTAAAATTTTTATTTCTATTTTAAATTAACTAAAGTTGAAAAATAAATAAATAAATTTAATATATTTATAAATAATATTTATAAATCTTTATTTATTCTCTCACATAATAACAACATAATAAATTTATTTATTATATTTTATTTAATTTAAATTTATTTATTGTATACATTTAAAATATTAATAATATATTAATTTTTTGTTTTTAATTTTTTAATTATTAATATTAAATTTATAATTTAAAAAATAATATAAATATTAATTTCTTAAAAATAATAAAAAACGACTTAAAAACATTGCTATGGCTGCTGAATTGTTAGTATATATGTAATGATATTTTATTATATCCAAGTTAATTTCGAATAAAGTGGAAATTTAGGTGCATTTAATTTCATATAAAATTAATAGTTAAAAATTATTAAATGATAATTTAATTAAATAATTATTTTTCACATAAAAGTTATTTTATGATACAAGTCTATACAAGTCATTGATATTCACGCGTGCACGTTTTTATTCTTTTTCGTTATCGTCGTCGCCACCACCACCACCTCCTCCTACTTTTTTCATTAGAATTTTTTTCTTCTTCTTCTCAATCATCTTCATCATCATGATCATCATTGTTATAATCATCATCTTCTTCTTCTTATACGAATCGTTGTTATCGTAGAATTTTTGCCATATTGATGACGTTGCCTGATTCAAAAGTAAAAAAAATATTTTTGTGTATTTGTAGCAAAATTTCGATGTATGTGTTCTGAATCTGAATTGTTATTGTGATGAATATATTCTTTTTTCGTTTTGGTATATTTTGAAAAACTTTTGGTGTATTTTAGAAATCTTGCGGTGTATTTTGAAAATATTTCGGTGTATTTTTATTCTGATAAGTTCTACATAATTTAAAATTCTTTCTCTTCTTGCTCCTCATCTTCTGCCGCTGATTCTTCTTCTTTTTTGTCATCATCATCATCTTTTTTTCTTATTCACTTTTTTCTTATTGTTTTACCTTCTCAAGTTTCTTCTTGTTTTACTCTCTTAACAAGAATAAAAATTAAAAAAACTCAAACAAATAAGAAGAAAAAATAAATAATGCTACAAAATTACTTGAAAGATGATGAACATACATTCATTCAACTAAAAGAAAGAAAGAAATAAAAAAAGAAGAAAAAAATGCATTAAGGAAATCATTTTTGTGCATTTGTATCAAATTTCAATGTAAGAGTTCTGAATCTGAATTGTTATTGTGACGAATCTGTTCCATTCTTATTTCGGTGTATTTTGAAAAACTTTCTATGCATTTTGAAAATTTTACAGTATATTTTGGAAATATTTCGGTGTATTTTTATTCTGATAAATTCTGCATAATTCAAAATTCTTCCTCTTCCTCTTCCTCTTCATGCTCCTCATCTTCTGCTGCTTCTTCTTCTTTTTCATCATCATCATCATTATCTTCTTATTTTTTTCTTATTCATCTTTTCTTTTTTATTTTACCTTCTTAAGTTTTTTCTTGTTTTACTCTCTTAACAATAATAAAAACAAAAAAATCAAACAAAGAAGAAGAAGAAACACATAATGCTGTAAAATTACTTGAAAGATGATGAACCTCATTCATTCAACTAAAAGAAAGAAAGAAATAAGGAAAAAAAGAAGAAGAAATGCATTAAAGAAAACACTTTTGTGCATTTGTAGCAAAATTTTGATGTATGAGTTCTAAATTTGAATTGTTATTGTGATAAATCTGTTCCATTCTCGTTTCGGTGTATTTTGAAAAATTTGCGGTGTATTTTGAAAATATTTCGGTATATTTTTATTCTGATAAATTTTACATAATTTAAAACTCTTCATGTTCCTCCTCTTCATCTTCTTCTTCATCTTTTTATTTCATATTCTTATAATTTTTTTTTGGAGAAAAAAATCAAACAAAGAAGAAAAAATACATAATATTACAAAGGTTTAATTACTTTGTTGGTCCCTATAATTTCGCGAAATTTTCAATTAGGTCCCTATACTTTTTTTCCTTTTAATTGGGTCCCTATACATTAATTTTTTTTCAATTTAGTCCCTATTAACGTTAAACGTAAAAAAAATGTTAGTAAATTATGAAATTACTTTTATACTCTTAGGGACCTAATTGAAAAGAAAAAAAAAATATAGGGACTTAATTAAAAATTTCGGTAAAACTATAAATATTCAATGAAAGATATTCTTATAATCCCTATTCAATGATTCTAAGACATGAAAAATATTCTTATAATCCATTTTATTTTGTCACTATCATTCTTTTGCTTATTTATATACAAATTGTACCAAAAATACATTCTCTTTTTTTTTATGACTTTAAAAATACCTTATCTTAAGAACCTAAAAAAAAGAATGGATAAAATAAAACAGAAATAGTAGTAATAAGTATATATAAAATTCAGTTTCCATCGTTCAAGTATTCATTATGATCATGTAACATTTTATATTTGTGTGGATTCATAGAATATAGTTTGTGTCTTTATCATATCATGGTACACTATAGAAAACCACAAAGCTAGGGAATTTGTGTTATTAAAATTTAAAATCTAAAAATGAAAACAATAGAAAACGTAATTTTAGTGTAATACAAACAATGTAGAAATTAGTTCTTGTGTTGCCACCTCCCACTCTTTGAACCAGCATGAGAATCAATAATAACATTGATAATGGTTAATTTCCAAGCCGAGAAGAATTCTGAAAGAGCGTATTTGAGTTCAGCAGATGTCCCAACAAGATAGTCATCTCCACCAAAAGCTTTAGTAGCCTGCTTTCAGCAATACATGCTACAAAGTCAGCATATATAGTTTGTTAACTTATAGAACACACTCTAGCTTTCTTTTCTTTCCTTTCCTTCCCAAAAGCAGTAAAAGAATACTCATCCTGATCCAAAAGATCAATGAAAATACATCAACATATAGAGTCATAATGAACTCATTATTTGAACAAAGCTATCAAGAATTACCACATTTCCAATAACAAATATCTCATCTTAAATCGAACTCAAAATTATTCATGGTTTATAGACAGAAAAGTTTCAGGATTTTGTATCAATCAAGATGCCTCTAAATCTAAAGACATATACTAAGAAAGAGACGTAGTTTGTTTTGTTATCATGTTCGTGATTACTTTAAATTTAAAGGATCTGTATCATCATGGTAATACAATTGGTCATCCTTTACACCATCAGCCATAGTAGACTTTATGAATCCATAACAAGAGTTTTCAAAAAGTTTCTCTTAATCTCTCCCATGTATTAATACTAACATATCATAAACCAAGTCCTTTGCATTGCATACAACATCAACCATAAAAAGACTTAACAATTCATTAAACTATGGACCCTCAAAATGAAATGGCCCTATCCTAAAAGACTTAACCATTTACCGAACCTTTGCCATGTCTTTGAATGATAGAATGATACATATAGCAAATAAGCCATCTGGACACCTTCAATATCAAAAGCATCCAGATTTTCAACTATTTACAGCCAGCACAAAGCAGTAACAAGATATCCATAATATATTGAATCAACACAATTTTTCATAGCAACATTCATATATGGCCAGAGTCAATATCAATTATAAGTTACCAGTCAGAAGTCAAAAATCAAAACCTTTCACTCCTAGTTTATATATACACTAAAGTTTCAAGATTATTTACCCATTAAAACCTGCCTAAATGCTAAATGTTAGTAGCATGTAATGTTAATTTCCTTCTAAAGGACACCAATAAGCCCAACTGCTGCAATCAAGGTCAGACTCGGAGGCAGAGCCTTATATATTCATCAATTTTTGCTGTTACTTACAAATATTATGGATATCTTAATCCCCTCATATTTTTTTCTAAAATATTATTAACCCCAATTGTAATGGGAAAATAGAGTAGTTCCCTCTCTAAACTCTCCGTTTATGTTTGATTCCTTCTCCTTCCCTCTAAAAACCTAAAGCTACCACAAAAAATCCGTTCCACATGAAAAGAGCATAACCAAACTGAGGCAAAAAGCTAAAAAGAAAAGTGCAATTGAAGGTGAAACTGACCAATTACGACCGAGGACCCCAGGCAACAAGGCGAGGTGCGGCCAGGCGAGGCGTGGTGCGGCGACGCGAGGCATGGCGTGGCGATCCACGGCGAGGGAACGCGATGGAAGCGACACACCATCAGCGCTGAGCAGAGCAGACGAACGATCAGCGCAGAGCAGTGCAGCGTAGACCAAGGACGATGGACAATGACGACGACGGACGCTCACGCCACCAAGGACGACGACCACGACACCAACAAAGGGAGGAAAAACGCCACTGACTTCAGAGAACAATCGCCAGCTAGGGTTTTTACTTTTGGGACAAATGTCAAGGGTAATTTTGGTATTTTGAAAAAATGGATGTGGGTTCAATTAGCTGTTTTAATTTAATTAAGAGAATATTCCATTTTTGAACAGAATATTCCGTTATATCAAACGATATTGTTACGGCAGGGACTAAATTGAAAAAAAAATTAACGTATAGGGACCCAATTAAAAGGAAAAAAAGTATAGGGACCTAATTGAAAATTTCGTGAAACTATAGGGACCAACAGAGTAATTAAACCTATTACAAAATCAAAAGAAAGAGGAGGAGAAAAAAAATGTAACAATAACAACAGTAATAAAAAAGCGATGATGAGGATGAAACACTCGAAGAAAAAGAAAGAGAAACGCAAAGAAGAATGAGAACAAAAAAGAAGAAGGAAGAGGAGGAGAAACGCCGGATACAAACGTGGGAGGAGGAATAACGTGATTTCACATGCACGTTATGTAAGTGAATTTTGTTAGGTTAGAATCTACTTGTATGATTTATATGCCAAAAATACTTGTATGTGTAATAAAATTTAATTAAATCTAATAAATTATATAACAACTTACATCTATTAACTTCACATAAAATTAACTTGAGTTTTTACCCTAGATAAACTCTAAATTTTTGTAATCTTGATTATATGTGTAGTTGTCGGCCACATTTAAAATAAAACAAAACAAAATTTAAAGTTATCACTAGGGGTGTTTGTGGTATAATTTGGATTGAATAATTTTTTAAAAAAAAAATTTGATCTAATTTTAAGTGGTTTGAATTAGATTGGATTTACGATTTATAAATTAAAAAAACTAAATATACATAACAAATTTGAATATCAAATTTTAAGTGACAATTATATATCAAATCTCAACAAATATTTTAAAAAGCCAACAACAACATAACAATAAAAATTATAAATGAATTAAAATAAATAAATAAATCTCATTTTAAATATAAAATATTTATTAAATAATAATATATAAATAATATAAAATATATAACAAATTAAATAGATTATAAATAAAATTATAAATATAATAAAAAATAATAATATTATATCTCATGGTATAGTTTAGATTAAATTGGATTAATTTTAAAAAATAAATCTAAAATCAGATCTAATTTATACAATTTACAAAAAAATAAAATTCAATCAAATTTAAACTAATATAATTTTAATTAGAGTAAAGTATCGTTTTTGTTCCTAACATTTGGGATAAATTTCAAAATTATCCCTAACATTTCAATCGTCCTATTTAAGTTCATAACATTTCAAAATTGACTCAATGTTATCCTGCCGTTAGGGATTCGTTACAAAATTGACGGTGGGACAAAATTGAGACAATTTTAAAACGTTAGGAGCTTAAATAGGACGAAAATGTTGGGGACAAAAAACGATACATAGAAATAAATTTTTGTTTTATCCTTCAATAATATCAATCTTTTACTGTACATAGTATTCAATTATTTTTTAATCACATCTAAGTAAATTACACTTAACCACATTATTTTCATTCTAAATAAATTTAGTTTTTTATAATTTTACACTTAAAATTATATGTTAATATAAAAATATAAAAAAATTTATTTAAAATGAAAGTAATGTGATTAAGTGTAATTTACTTAGATATGATTAAAAAATAATTGCATATTATGTATAGTAAAAAATTGATATTATTGAAGGATAAAATTAAAATTTATTTCTATTTATCATTTTTGTCCCCAACGTTTTCGTTCTATTTAAATCCTTAACGTTTTAAAATCGTCTCTATTTGTTACGTGTGAGTTTGCTTGGCAGGTTTGGTGTACGTAGATTACTCACGCGGGTCGGACATGGTGCATACCGGGATCCATAAGAGAACATTTTGAGAGCTGGAGGATGATGCCTATGAAAAAAGACGAGTGTAAAACATGGTTAGTGGGGTTCTTCTCAGTTATATGGAGTATCTGGCTGTGTAGAAATGAATTCATTTTTCAGAATAAGGCAACGCTCGTGGTGGAATGCATCGCTAGATCGTTTTGTAGCTCGAAGGAATGGTGTAACAATAACTCATGTTGTTGATGGCTATGCTGGAGATGACATATGAGTTGTTGTAAGTCTTTTATTGTTGTATGCTCCACCGAGTGTGTTGAGCTTGTTTGTCTTTCAAAAAAAAAATTGTCTCTATTTTATTCCGCCGTCAATTCTATTAACGAATTTCTAACGTCAGGACAACATTGAGCCAATTTTAAAACGTTAGAGACTTAAATAAGACGATTAAAACATTAGAAATAACTTTAAAACTTATCCCAAACGTTGAGGACAAAAACGACTTTAATTAATTTTTAATTCAGATTAAATTAAATGAACTACTTAATTTAGATCAATTTGAATTTCAACGCCCCACAAAAACTCCCCATTTCCCTAATTTATTCAATACGTATATGTACGTTCTTAAGTCCCAGACGCATCCATAACCCGCAATCCGCATACGTATCAAATTCGTAGAAAGCTAATCCTAATTCGTAATCGTGATCATGATAGAAGCCGGTTTAAGAGGCGGTTATTGAGAAACAAGAACGAATGATCCTTCTTCCATAGGTGGGCTCCACTTCCCACACTAACCCTATAAATAGATAGCGTTTTTGTATTTTTGTTCTTTTCCTTAAACTTTCACACATCCATCATCCTCCTCAATTGCCCTTGTTTTCAACAACCACTTTTTGTGTGAAATATACGCACGCAAATAATAAATAAAATAAATAATTAATAATCCTTTTCAATCAGAGAGACACATCCTTCACCCTCAAGGACCAAAGACGATTCAAAGGGGAAAAGAAAAAAGAAGGAAGAAAAAAAAAAGAACGCAAATTCAACTCCTTCCTCCCCTCTCCTTGTGTAAATCTCATCCTTAAATTCTACTGAATACTGTTTTTGTTTATTATTTGTGGATGTCGTTTATCTACCTTGGATTCTGTTGATTTCAATTCCGCTCCCTTGATTTTGTCTATTGGTTATTGGATTTTGTTCCTGGGTTGATTTGGGGGTTAGGTTTAGGGTTTTCTTTAAATTATGTGGTGATTTGTGTGTTGATCTGGGGTTATATTTCGCTATATTAATTTAATTTTGGGATTTAAAGGCTAAATATGTTTTTTGAAACTTGATTTATGCATCTTGCCAAGTTTCCTTGCTGCTGTTGATTGCATAAAATCTGTTTTATTTTTCTGGGCATATTGCTTTATTTGTGTTATTATGCCTAACAAAATGAACTGCGATATGTTGCGATCCATTTGTATCTTTACAAAGTTGTTGAAGTTGATACTGGTTTACATAGTTCTAACAGTGTAGAAGATGTCCATGCTTTTGGATGAAGTGGTTCTTATATCTTATATATGTTACTAAAATTGTGCAAATGTAGTGATGCCATATTATATGTTCATGTGGGGCTTTTATATGATCTTCGGCTTGAATCATCCTAAATATGAGAAGTCATGCCACCACGTTAACTAGGGTGATGACATTGCCACTTCTGTTTTTGATAATTCCATTCCACACATTTTTATTTTCGTGTTGTGGTATGTTTGCATAAATTTGTATTCACACTTGAATATTAAAAGAAGTTCCCCAAAATGAGCATGGTCAAAGAGTAGTTTTGAGTTGACAAGTCTGTATATGTGTGCTGCCTAAGTTTTCATGATTGTTTACTTCCGAGATTCTTAAGAGCTTGTTTGGAAACCATTTAACATGAGAAAATAATTCTATTTCCTTTAAGAAAAGAATTCATTTCTATTTGAAATTCAATTTCATGATTTGGAATAACTATAATATATTAATGGAATAGAATTCAAGTTTAAAGAGTGTGAGAGTTGATTTGGAAATCAGACCCTTTTTGGTCTGATTTACAAATGAAGGAAAAATGGAAATTGGAAGTCTCAAAGGAATTAAAATCATTCATTTTTAGTTGTTCAAAAGGAAGAACCAGAATTCAACTCTTGAGTGAATTCTAATTCATAGCATTCCAAACAAGCTCTAAATTTCTGATAGTGAAATTCATTAGATTTGAATTCTTATGTTGCTTGACTCAGAATCTTTTTTCCTTCCTTGTTCTTGGTTGTATATGTGCAGATTTAGGCAACTGTTGGTGATTCTGCGTGGACTTGTTCGTTAATTGTATATTTGTCCCGGATTTTACTATATTCTGCTACATAATTTGTAACTTATATTGGAGCATTGCATAAGTGATTATCCTATCATTCTTTTGTGAAGTCAAGTACAGTTTATGTGAATGCAAATTGAGACTCAGAAGGCACAAATAGGAATATAGTTAGAGCCTATTTCTTGGGTAAGTTAATTAAAGATTATGTGATACTTATATTTCTATAATTGTATTTTATTTCATTTTTACAAACTGCCTTATTGCTTTGAATCTATGCTATAACCTAGATCTAATTACGATTGAACTATTAATCATCCCTTGGTTTCACTTGACTTGAGTAATATAATTCTTCCCTCGGGTGAGTGGAAAAGGAATGGTTAATGGTCATATAGAAAACAAAGAACCGTTAGCAGACAGAGTATGGATTGTATTCACTGGTTGTTTAGTAATTTTAGTCTAGTTTAGGCATTGGCCAACTGGATTGTGACACTTGATTGTAGGTTATTCTAAAGTTATATATTCCTTCTGTTCCATATAATCAAGAGAAACATAATACCGGGAAATTGGGGGATGGAAGTGAAAACAGCCAAAGCTTTTGCTTCTTGATGCATTTACATGCCCACAAACTTACACACGATACATCCTTAGAAAGGCCATGGTTAAGGGGTCAAAATTGACCATGTGTTGCCTTTCAAATTTTTTTCCCTTTTTTTTTCATATTCCCCTTTGTTCATAGAATCTGCCAGCCTCATGTAGTGAAACAAGACTTGGTCATTGTTGTTCTCTTGTTCCTAGAAACCAAATGTACAAAAAAGAGGTTTTTGTGTCGCTGCTGGCATGTTCTTGTGTTATGACTTGTGAATAATGAAATTAATTTTTGGTCTAGTTCATTAGCGGTGGTTCTAATGACTTCCATATGTTGAGTAGTTACCACTGAGCGTGGAAGATGACTGGTGTTAGGCGCAGATTAAGTAAAGATTCAGATATCAGTGCTCTACACAAAGAACTGGATGAAGTTTCATGTCCTATCTGCATGGACCATCCGCATAATGCTGTTCTCCTTGTTTGCAGCTCTCATGAGAAGGGCTGCAGATCTTACATTTGTGATACGAGTTATAGACATTCGAATTGCTTGGACCGGTTTAAAAAAATGAGGACAGATTCTAATGACAGTCATAATTTATCAAGTTCTTTAGTAAATACAAACAACTCCGGTAATTGTTTTAATGTTTAGCTTATTATGTATTCTCCCTTGAATGATAGTAATGAACTTCACCTAATTAAAATTGATAATGTATTGTATTGTCTGTTCAATTACCACAAGGATCAAGACAGGGTGATGCCCAAGATCCTAGTAGAGGTTTAAACCCACATGAAGGCAATTTAGAAAATGTTGATTCTGAGACCTTGCAGGACAGGGCTGAACTTGAAGAGTTAAATGCTGGTAATTTTGCATCAAAATTAAACTTGTCATGCCCCTTATGTCGAGGCACAGTACATAGCTGGGAAGTGGTTGAAGAGGTTAGAGACTATTTAAATACAAAGAAGAGAAGTTGCTCTAGGGAGTCATGCTCGTTTGTTGGTAATTATCTAGAACTACGTCTACATGCCAGAAGAGTTCACCCTACCACTCATCCCTCTGTTGTTGATCCTACTAGAGAAAGAGCTTGGCGACATTTTGAACGGCAGAGAGAATATGGTGATATTGTTAGTGCTATTCGGTCTGCCATACCTGGTGCCGTTGTCGTTGGGGATTATGTTATTGAAAATGGAGATGGAAGGTCTTCAAGTGATAGGGAAGGCAGCCTGGGTGATGCTAATGGGCCCTGGTTGAGTTTCTTGTTTCAGATGATTGACAACATTGAAACTGTTCCGGAGCCAAGAGCTCGTCGAAGAGCATGGACAAGGCATCATCGCCGACCATCTAGAGTTGATCGCCCGTATCTTTGGGGCGAGAATTTGTTGGGTCATCGGGATAATGATCGTGATGTTGATGAAGATGAATCTCCTGTGCCAAGAAGGCGTCGCCGTCTGAACCGGACTAGGTTCTTTGCAGATCAACCATGAGGATTGCTGCCAATTATCTGGTAAAATTCATTAGTCCATCTTGACCGAAAATTATGTTAAGAATTGTGTGTTGGACTTGCCATTAGCTCACCAGTTGGTTTCTTCCCTATAATTGTTCATCAGTGTGCTGAGCTTGATATAAGCGTCAGCTGGGAAACATGCTTTCAGCAGCTTCCTGAGCGCACTTCGGACCAAGTCTTTGGACCCGACAGTGGTGCTGAATGCTGAGAACAAGTTTGAATAAGAACCGAAGATCCTTGAACAGCATGTTCATTTAACAAAGCTTGTCTAATGGGGTTTTCCTTGGAGCTCACTTCAACAACTGCCTTGGAAGAAATTGATTTTCTCAAGGCTGACATAGGGTTGTTACATTTGTCATTAATGTATAATTGATGCTTGTACATCTGAATTGTTCAACCTGTTTATTTCCACTAAATCATTGTTCATTCTAAGGTTGTGGATATTGTGGTTTTATTTGTTGTCTTTTAACAGAATGATTGTTCGCGATCATATTGATAGAACTTCAACTGAGATGTTGAGATCTGCTTTCTGAAGAGTTGATAAATATTTTGAAAACATAAAATGTGTTCAGTATTTACTGTCATTAAAATAATTTTTTTTAATAGTATATCATGAAGTATGAACTATTTCGGGAGGCGTGGAAAAGCATTTGCAAATTTTTGTTGTTTTGGGTGTGTAAAGTAAACTTAACAACAGACTTGAAAACTATTGAGTTTAATTTTTTTAAAAGAATATGGATATCAATGCATACACGTTACGTTAAGCTAAAGAATTTCGGCATTTTTCTGCTACTACGTATGTACTGGTATTATTAATTGCTTTCTGTATCATGAAGCAAATGCAAAATTAAATTATATATGACAGATGGAAGACCATCATGAAATGCCTTGTCAGATATGAGTACATGTTTATAGAAAGAAAACCATTATGATTTGAAGATTTTTCTCCCATGTTTTTGAAGATTTTTTTCTGAAGTTAATTACAGACCATTGAATTTATACATACATTAGGTACCTATCCTTGGTATTTGAACATATGTTCCTACAAGCAGTATTGTGCCCTTATTCCTCCTGATAGTATCACAATTGATTGAATTGAGTCATCTTTATTTATTTGTTTATTTTTCTTCTCCTAAGTTTGAACTTTGACCCTCTTTCCAATAGACATATTCAGATTAATTATGATAATTGATGGTTCCGAAATACTGTAAATCAAACTTTTTTCAAGGAGGTACTATTTATATTTACTCTTATTTTATACACTATAAGATAGTACATGTGTTATTTTATTATTAGATATGGTGTGCAACATGAAATAAATTTTAAGTTATATCTTTTTATGAAGAAAATACAAAGGAAACTGAGTATACAAAACTTGTACTTAAAAGATATTGAAAAAATATCATAAAGTGAGCGTAATTATTGGGATGTTGTCGAATTTGAAGTGTAACACACATTTCATAAGCTATAATTTTGCCTATTGGCTATATAAAATTCTAAGGGGTTTTTTTTTTGGGTGACTATATAAAATTCCAAGTTCTAACCATGTACGACAGGCATCTTATAATTTTGCATTATTATTATATATCTATCTAGGATAAATTGTTATTTTGGTTTTCAACGTTTGAATCAAGTCTTAGTTTAATTTTTAAGATTTTAAATATCTAATTTCAGTCCTAACAAGGTTTAAACGGGTTTAAGGTTTAAATAGGTTTGACACGAACAATTAGCTATTGAAGAACTAATAATATTTGATTTCAGTACGTAAGTAAAATCGTCCTACTAATTACTACTAATGATTACTAATGTAAGAGTTTTTTTTTTTTTTTTTCCGGAGCATTGAGAATTAATTGGTAGGATTTGAGATTTTTTTTTACAAGAAAGAGACCGACAAAAAAAAGTGTTACAAGAAGGTTTTGATTATGTTTTCCTAACACACGAAAAAAAATATAACTTAACAATAACGTTGTTAACGTCTATGTCCGTCACTCCATTATTCGTATCAAATTTAGTGATAGGACAATATTAACTCCGTTTGAAATTTTTTGGGGCAGAAATATAAATTTTAAAACGTTAGAGACCAAATTAAGATTTAGCTAAAAAATTAGAGACCAAAATAGTACTTTACCTATCTATCTATCTGTTTATCTATCTTTCTATCATTGATGATCACATAGTTTTAATATTTTTTTTAAGAGTAAATGAATAAAAATACACATAAAAGAATTTGACATGGACAAAAAGTACATTTTAAAATTCGTAAATATAAAAGTACACTCAAAAATTGATTTCAAAGGACAAAAGTATACTCTAAATCTTACAAATTTACTAACCTTTAGCCATAAAAAATAATCTTTTGAGTATACTTTAATATTTACAATCTTTCGTATGTATTTTTATTCACTCCAAATTTTTTCATGTGTTGTTTTGTCTATTTATTTTTCTTTTCAATCTCTCTTTTAACACTTGTCTTTTGACTTTTGTTTGTCCTTGTCACATGTAACAACCACATGTTGTATAGAAACAAGATCATTTATGAGGGAAAATTTTGTTTGAATTTGTTTTTTTTTTTTTTAAATAAAATGATTACTTTTTAGCTTCATCATGTATATACTTGTTGAGAATAAGTAGTATAACTATAATCTAATTAATTATATGTCAAATAATTTGTTATAGTTATTATATGTATTATTTAATTAAAAGGTTAATATAATAAAGTCTTTTTGATTAAATTTAGAAATTTATCGTTGTAATAGTGATCATAATATTGAGAGATAAATCTTTAGGAAAATTATTTTAAAAGACCATTAAAAAGATTTAATTATTAAAAAGGACCTTTAATACCAAAATTAATAAGAAGGACAAAATCTTTTTATAATATTTAAGAAGACGAACCAAATTTTTTTATAATAAGGAGATAAATCTTTTTTATAAAAAAGCCCTCTTATCATGAAGGGTGCCCTTGAAGCTTAGTCCATACTGTTGAAGAAGCAAATCCACCTTCCACTCCTTCATGATTTCATAGTCCTCTTTGATGTAACATGGATAGTGAAGAGGCATTTGAAACTTTGAACAAGTAGTAGGATACTCTTGTTGGGTCAATCCTTCTTTAGCAGTTTTGTCAATAGGGTAGTACCCCAAAACATGGCAAGTTGAGTAAACAAGCCATCTAAGAGCCATTTAGACAATGTAATCTTAGAAGCAATAGTGCTCCAATTTTTGTTTCAAGTGAATCTTGCACATATTAAGCATGTTTATATATAGGTGCACTGTGCACAACAATAGCGTATACATGAAACAATTTGGGACAAAATTAATAAAAAAATATTAAGATATTTGAATATTCACTCATACTCTTACTAATAATTGAATGGTAGATATTTATTATTTGATTATTTTTTATTATTTATTTATTTATTTTTATTTATTTTTTTATTTTTATGTTCTTTAGCTAACGAGAAAAAAGACAAAAGATCATAAAAGTAAAAAATAAATAAATAATAAAAATTACTAAAATTTTAGAAAAAAAAAATTGTTAATATAAAATTATAAAAAATAAATAAATAAATAGTTAAGAATTAATATTTTAATAATTAAATCTCCCTAACGATTTTATAGAGTAATTTTTTTTAAATTAATTAACTAATTAATCCCAAGTGAATATTCATACATATTTATATAGCGTTGAGAATCAAACAACATATATTAAAGATTATAAAAAATAATTAAGGATATATTTATCTCCTTATAAAAAGATTTGATTCTTCTTCTTAAATATTATAAAAAGATTTAGTCCTTCTTACTAATTTTGGTATTAAAGATCTTTTTTAATAATTAAATCTTCTTAACGGTCTTTTAGAATAATTTTTCCGAAATCTTTTATAATTTAATCTAAAATGTTCTTGGTCATAGGATTATTAAAAGGGACATTAATAATTCGGATATATATATATATATATATATATATATATAGTTTTTATTGGATGAAAATTAATAAATCTCATTTATTAAATTATATATATAGATAATGCATATAGAGATACAACAATTGAACTAACTCACTTTGAGAATTCCTAATGGTTATAATTGCTGCATATTTGTCAATAGGATATTTTCAAGATGAACATGGTAATAGAATTTTCTTTGACCTACGACTGTCATGGTAATTAACAATATATTTGCTATACTTTGATTTTGGACACCTAATGTCCTAGGGTGATAGTTGAATGAACATTGTGTATGATTTAAATATTTGTAGAATTAATGATTAATCAATAAGAAATTCGTTAACTCTCGGTAAAGAATTTGAGCTCTATAATTATAATGGCTGAGATAAATAAAACCTTGACCAAGGGGATTAAATGAATGAAGAAATGAGTTTCTTAAATCATTCACAATTTATTATAATAATGGTAATACTCTAAGGATTAACCAAGAGTTGGAAAGATGGAATGAATTATACTTTGTTCTTCTCGGATTCTTAGTAAAAATATATTACTTCACATTATCGAGTCGTTAAGGAGTGTTTTTAGAAGTCAACCTTGATTAGTAAATTTAATATGACTAATTCACTACCCGCTTAGTGTTGAACCTATGGAGTCACACACTAATGAGTGTTTTAATCTTTACTAAAAGAATGTTTAATTATTATTTTAATTTGATCAAATAAATAATTATATTAATTCAAATAGAATATTATTATATTCTTTACTAGTACCAAGAATATAATAATATGATAATTGAGAATATTAAATGAAAATTGAAAATAATTAGTTATTCTATTTCTAAATATAAATTCTAAATGGAAATCATATAAAACTAAAAACACAATCACTAATTTGATTTAGCACAGAAATCTAATGTACAAAATACCAAATCAGTAACATGGATATTCACAAACCAATCCATAACAAAAACGATCTTATCAGTACAACACTATTCTTTATCCCCTGGAAAACACCAAAATCTCATTAAACATAACATAAACATATTTTTAAATCCTTAATCCTTTGGCAATAACACAGAAAAATGGACAATATAACACCATTATTAACTAAAAACAACAGCGAGATTATTCATATTTGAAATCAAAGAATTTCATCAACTCATTGATAAATGGAAATCATATAAAACTAAACACAGAATCACTAATTCCAGTTAACACAAAAATATAATATACAAAACACCAAATCAGTAACACTGATCTTTACAAACCAATCCATAACAAAAATAAACTTAACCCATAGATTTCAATCAAATCCAAATCCTTAATCATTAACACTGATTTTCATCCGCACTGATTTCCTTAATCAAATTTAAATCCTTAATCAAATTTATAACTACATTTATTTTCTCAATCAAACCTCGTCGAACTCGCCCTGGTTCAACGTAGTAAAACTTGCATAATCAAACTCGTCCTGATTAAACACACTCGAACTTGCTTGTCTGCTTTTAATGTTTGATTTCAGAAACAAAACAATGATAGAAAACAATACGCAGAAAAGAAGAGCAAAAAATCTGAGAATGCAGAGAAGAACGAAAAATCAGTAATGAAATCACAAGTAATATATTTGGATCTTATTATTCAGGATTCACCTAACTCAGCAACATAGTTTCACATTAATTGAGAACACAAGTAGAGGAGTGGTGCGCGAATTATGAACTCGCACAACTTAACCGACAAGTACACCGGGTCATCTAAGTAATACCTCAGGTGAGTGAGAGTCGATCCCACGAGGATTATCGGATTGAGCAACAATGGTTATCCAATTGGCTTAGTTAGGCAAACAGAAAAGGTTGTTTGATAGTGTAATTCGCATAAAACAATAAACAAGAGAATAACGAAAGCAAATAAAAAGTTTGGTGTAAAAACAGTGAGAGAAAATAGTTAAGGTTTCGGAGATATTTACTCTTTCGGATTAAAAGTTCTTACCAACTATTTTAACAATGTATGATTCATTTCATGGCAAACTGTAAATGACTAAACCCTAATATCTTAGTGACGTAGCCTCCTCTAACCTTCATTAACCGCCACTCTCATGGTCACTTAATTCCGATTAGAGGGTTAAGTTCAAAACTAGTTTATGGCCACGAAAACCCTAATTACACAAAGCTAACAGGATTATATGTCACATATTCCAATTAGTTCATGTAATTAGCAATTAGGAGGAATTTATTTTTAAGCTATTGTTCAAGTGAGATAACTCTCTCGAGAATCACAAGAACTCATGTAGAATAAGGGTTATACTATCGTTCCACCCAGATTCATAAGATTAAGAACAAAAACAGTCCTTTAAACTGAATCAATACATTCATTAAAATAAAAAAGCAATAGTCTTAATCCATAGAAATAAATAGAGCTCTTAACCTTAACCAAGGAGGTTTAGTTGCTCATGACTTACAGAGAAAAACTAGGGTTTTGAAAATTTTGCAAAAACCAAAAAGGGTTTGACCCTTCTAAAGGGAGAATCTTTTTTCTTTTATATCTAACCTAATTTGATTCCAAAATAAAATAAAATAATAAATCCTAAAACTAAAAGATATTGTTTGTAAATAAAAATTACAAAAAAATATAAAATAATTAATAAATCCTAAATCCAACAAGAGATACTCATGAGCTTGCTGGCGCTAAACACTAGCTGAGCCTTTACCGCCTAAGGGGGTGCTGCCAGCTTCTCCTTTTCAGCTCAAAACTCTATCGAACTGCTCTGAATTTCACCTGAAATCATAAAAATACTCAAACAACTCAACGTAGTATCCGCAGAGAATTTTTGCACTAAAATACTATGAAAATAAATAAAATCTAATAAAAAACAACTAGAAAATAAAGGAAAAAAGGGTACAAGATGCTCACGTATTACAACACCAAACTTAAACTGTTGCTTGTCCTCAAGCAACCAAAACAATATAGGACCAAGAAGAGAAAATGCTTAAGACTTGAGTTGTCATTTAAGCTCTGGTCTAGTTACTGAGTGGGGCTGATGACACTCTAACTTTAAATAGCTTCGGCATCTCACTATCCTTTAAAGCTAAAAAATACTGCTATCCCTCAGAACTAGAACTCGGATGGTATTATAGGTTCTCTTCTTTAGGCTCTAATTGATTCTTGAACACAATTTTTTCTTTCTTTTCTTCGATGCTTTGCACTTTGAGCCTAG
The DNA here is from genome assembly GCF_003086295.3 of Arachis hypogaea. Taxonomy (NCBI): domain Eukaryota; kingdom Viridiplantae; phylum Streptophyta; class Magnoliopsida; order Fabales; family Fabaceae; genus Arachis; species Arachis hypogaea. Next base: position 92,793,123 of record NC_092047.1, on the reverse strand, counting down.
CCGTGACTCTAAGTGTTTTATCTTCAAGCCTAACTTGATACAAGAACACCACAAGTACTTAATTGGGAAACTTCTTTTGGTTCTGATTTTACTTTTTATTTCTCCCAGATAGTGGTGCTCAGAGCCTTTGGCATACTCTGTAACAGCAATTGGTCACAACTTTAAGTGTTCAGTCTCAAGGGTTACTTGACACTTTCACACCACAAGCATATGGTTAGGAAAAATCACTCTTTTGAGCTTTAGATCAATTTTGACCCTTCCAACCATTGATGCTCAAAGCCTTGGACCTTTTTTTAATTTTTATTTTTCTTTTTCTTTCTTTTTGCTGTTTGTTTTGCTTCAAGAATCAATTTCTTACTTATTTCAGAGAATCAATAATACTTTTCTAAGTTCTTGTTCCTCAAGAACCAATATTCTCAACTCCTATATCAAATATGCATAGTTAATTCATACATTCAAAATCAAAGATAATGCTACCACATTAAAGGGTCTAGAACAACTCAATATATATAACTCAAATCTCATGCATTTTACTACTTCTTTTTCTTTTGATATTTCCTTAAGCTTAGTGAGCAATACATGATATATCTTTTTAAAATAAACATAAAATACTAAAAAATAGAAAACAAAAAATAGAATAAAATACTGAAAAACAGAAATAAGATAAGAGAAAGGAGAATGAAACTCAACCACCTCAGTCATGGTGGCTGCTGCTCCCTCCAGGGAATCCTCTCTGGCAACTCAACTCCTCCAGCTCACACCTTTGCCTCTGCTGCTCCTCCACTAGCTGATAGAAGAGAGCTGAGTGATCCTGATGCTTAATCCTCAACTGATCAACAGATGATGTCAGCTCCCCAATGGATGTAATCGACTGATCCCAGTAGTCATAGAGAGGGAAGTAATATCCCTGAGGTATCTCAAGTTGTTGCTCCTGCTGCTGAGGAAGAGGAGGGACTGGCTCTTACTGTGGTCCATGCCCGAGCTCTTTAGCATGAACGTGCTCCATACCCCTTCTAGTGATCGGTCTATCAATGTCGATCGGGGTATCTCCATCAATGTGAGCTCCAGCTGCTGCACGAAGGCAGTAGATGAGGTGAAGGAAGGCCAGTCTCGCAGAGGTAGAGGACTTTTCAGCTATCCTGTAGAACTCCTGAGGGATCACTCATGCACCTCCACCTCGTTGTCGTGCATGATATAGTGAATCATGACTGCTCGCTCAACTGTAACCTTCAGAACGGTTACTCGTAGGATGGAGCGTTGGATGAACTCCAACCATCCTCGAACAACTGGCTTGTCGTCGTACTTACCCAGTTGGTATGACTGACCTCTAGAATCCCTTCTCCACTGAGTTCCGGGGAGGCAAATATCAACAAGAATCTGATCCAACCTCTGGTCAATGTTGACCCTCCGAATGTAGGAATGAGGGTCCTCTCGTAATTGTGGTAACTACAATGCCACCCTCACACTCTCGGGGTTGAAATCTATGACATGCCCTCTGACCGTAATATGCCCGTTCTTTGGATCCGGGTTCATGCCTCAGACATGCTTATAAGTCACCCAAGCATTGGCATAGAACTCCGATAAACCCCATTTTTAGGGTTTATCTTGTGCTTAATTTAGTGGATTTTATCCGTTATTCTCACACTTATTCATATAATTTGCATGTTTTACATTTTCCTTCCTAATTTTGTACTATGATTGAAAACATGCTTCTTTGACCTTAAATTTGCTAATTTTAAATCCTCTCTTATTACCATTCGATGCCGTAATATGTTTGTTGAGTGTTTTCAGGATTTATAGGGCAGGAATGGCTTAGATGATGGAAAGGGAGCATGCAAAAGTGGAAGGAACACAAGAAATTGAAGTTTTCAGAATCTGATAGCGACGTGCACGCGTGGACGACGCGTACGCGTGACTGGTGCAACAGACATACAACGCGTACGCGTGACCAGAATTTTGTTCAGTGACGCGTGCGCGTGACGAGCGTCATGTGCTGCACTTAACAAAAGTCGCTGGGGGCAATTTTTTTGCTGTTTTGGGCCCAGTTTCAAGCCCGAAAATAAAGATTAGAGGCCGTAGAGTGGAGCAGAATTGGGGGGGAGGGATCAATCATTCACACTTTATTCATACAATTTTAGGTTTTAGATGTAGTTTTCTAGAGAGAGAGGCTCTCTCCTCTCTCTAGGTTTTAGGATTTTTAGTCTTGTTCCTTCTCAATTTCAGAATTCTACCTTGCTCTAATTTAGTTTTCTTCTACCCTTATTCGTTCTAGCACTTTAGTTATCTACCTTCCTTGTTGATCCCTTTATTTTGCTAATTTAGTTTATGAGTTCATGTGTTACTCTCAATTTTCATTAATGCAATTTATGTTTCATGTTTCTTATTGTTCAATTGCTTTGTCACTGTTATTTCTTTGCTTTGGTTAGTCTTAGATTTTGCTATGTCTTGTTTGTTTTCTCTATTTTTATTTTATACCTTCTAAGTGTTTGATAAAATACTTGGTTAGATTTTAAACTAGATTTTTAAGTTCTTAACTTGGATTAATCAATTAGAGACTCTTGAGTTATCAAAATTCTTTTGTTGATTAGTGATTGAAAATTGCTAGTTGGCTTAGGCTTCACTAAATCTAGTCTTTGATTAGGACTTGTGAACTTAAGTTGATTTTGCTCACTTGACTTTCCTTCATTGTTAGAGGTTAACTAAGTGAAAGCAAAAGGCAATTACCATCACAATTGATGATGATAATAAGGATAGGAATTCCAATTCTCAATCCTTGCTAGGACTTTTCTTAGTTGTTACTTTATTTCCTTGTTATTTACATTAATTGTCTCTTATCACAAAAACCCCAAAAATACTTTTTCATAACCAATAATAATTACACTTCCCTGTAATTCCTTGAGAGACGACCCGAGGTTTAATACTTCAATTAATTTTATTGGGTTTGTTTCCGTGACAAACAATTTAAATATTGATTGAGGTTTAATTGTCGGTTTAGAACTATACTTGCAACGTGATATTTTTGTGAAAATCTTTACCGACATTTTTCCTCTGTCAAACTCTCGGACAATTAATGCTTCAACCTCAGTTACTGGGTTGGTCACAACTTTCCAACCCCGCCTCAAGATCTACTTTCAAATCTCCCGGTACTCCTCCAGCTGAAGCTCAAAATGGACCTCCGGAATCACTTTTTTCTTGTGCACCACCTCATGAAAGTGATCCTCATGGGTCTTAGACAAGAACTGAGTGAATTCCATGGGCCAGAGGTAGGGGCCTTCTCCTTCCTCTTTCTTGAGGAGGATTCTCTGGTCTTGGGTGCCATGGAGATAATAGAATGGAGAAAAATCGGAGCACCCAACACCAAACTTAAAAGGTTTACTCATCCCCAAGAAAAATAAAAATAGAAAATAAAGAAAAAGATAGAGGAGAATAACGGAGGGGAGGGCTTCGGTTATGGCTAAGATGGAAGAAGAAGAGGGAAATGGGAGGTGTATAAAAGGGAAGAGTAAGTAAGAGAGGAGAGTAATTGGAGGTGTGGTGAAAGTGAAAGGGAAGTAGGGTATTTAAAGGTGGGGAAGTGGGGAGGGTTCGGTTATGGGTATGGGTGGGGGGAAGGGGGGAATTGAAATTGAAATTAGTGAATGGGGAAGAAAGATTGATGGGATAGATGATGGTGGATTGGGTGGAGTTGGAGGTGAGTTGAGAGAATCAAGGGATTTGATGGGTGATGGGATGAATGAATGTTGATGAAAAAGTGGTTAGGGAGGAAAGAGAATGGATAGGGTTGAATGATCAAGGTAGGTGGGGTTGGGGTTTAACCATTGGCCAAAACCCTTCCTTCATTCTCAAAACAGAACACTGGATGCTAAATACCGGTTCTGGCATTTAGCGCTAGCAAAGGACTTTTTTTTATTGGCGTTAAATGCCCAAAGGGGAGTCAAAATTAGTGAAGGAATGCCCCATTATGGGTGTTAAATGGCCACTCCATGACTCCCTCTCTGGCGCTAAATACCCTCCCTGGCATTTAGTGCTGCTGCTCTGCTCCTCTTTTGGCGCTAAACACCCTCCCTGACATTTAACACCCAAGCCTGTTTTGCACTAGGGCATTCTGTTCTTCTGTCTAAGTCTTCTTGCCCCTGTTCTAAGTACTGCGCATGATCATAAAGATTAGAAAACCTAGGAAAATTATGAAAATAAAAATGGAAAACCAAATGAAATTAAAACTGAAATCACAACTGAAATAAAACAAAAATACTAAAGGATACTTATGGCTGGGTTGTCTCCCAACAAGTGCTTCTTTACCGTCACTAGCTTGACGGTCAGATCCTCTAGTGAGGAGGGTCATAGGGGCTCATATCTTCACCCCTTATTGTGAACCTCTTTCTTGTGCTATCATGGATAAGCTCAACATGCTCAAGGGACAGGATTCTGTTCACTGTGTGAGGTATGACTGAACTTTTAGTAAACACCACCTTCATGCCAAGTGAGAAGTTCTCAGTAGGAATCTTCTTGTTCCTCCAACCCTTAGGTACCTTCTTCTTGGGGCCTTCCTCCTTGGTGGACAAAGCACACCCAACACCAAACTTAAGTTTGACGTCAGGGAGAATAGTATTGGTTCCCACCAAAAGAGGAGACTTGTGCAATGGACTCTGCATGCAAGTACCTCCTTTGTCAGAGATTGGTGGATGTTTAAAAACTTTGAAAACCATGCAGTCCTTATGTAACCTCCACACTATTTCACCTCTCTCAACATCAATTAGGGCTCTTCCAGTGGCTAGGAATAGCCTTTCTAGAATGATGGAGTCATTTGTATCCTCTCCTATGTCAAGTATCACAAAATATGTAGAGAAGAATAGCTCTCCAACCTTGACCAGTACGTTTTTCACTAGCCCATATGCCTGCCTCAGAGACTTGTCAGCCATTTGCAGGATTATCCTTGTTGCCTAATGGAGGATAAATGTCGGTCTAGAATTTCTCAAAAGAATTTCGTTGCAAGCATAGTCCAAACCGATAGAAAACCCTCAATCAAAATTTAATTTGTTTGTCACTTAAGTTAACCCTAATAAAACCCGAGAGTATTTAAACCTCGGGTCATCTCTCAAGGAATTGTAGGGAAGTGTGCATATTATTGGTTATGGGGTATATTTTGGGGTTTTTGGGTTTGATGAACAAGAAAATAAAACCAACAACTAAGGAATGTAAATGCTAAAAGCTACTCATGTCAAGGATCAAGAGTCAAGGTTTCCTATCTTGGACCATTGACCACAACATGGTGATTACAAAGGATTAATTCCACTTAGTTATCCTCTAACAATTGAAGGAAAGTGAAGTGGACATAATTGGTCCTAGAACCAATTAACAACCTTAAATCACCAATGGAACTGGACATCAACAATCTCAAGGGACCTAAGTCCTCAATCACAAGTCAAGAGTACCAAAATCTACTCTAAAACCTAACCAAAAATTTTATCAAACATTTGCAGGGCACTAAAAGGAAAGCATAGTAAAATAGCAAGAAAAATAAATTCTAAAACTACCAAATGCAAGAATCAATAACTAACAATTAAAGAAAGCAACAGTAAACATAGAAAGCATAAATTGCATTAAAGGAAATTAAAATCAACAAGAGCCATGAACATAAAGGAAGCAAAATAAAGGAAATAGCAAGTAAAGCTAAAAGAACAAAGATGTAATAACAAGAAATTGTAAGGAAACTAAATCAAAGCAAAAATTAAAAACTAAACCTAAGAGAGATCTACCTTAAATCTACCCTAATTCTAGAGAGAAGAGAGTGATTCTCTCTCTAGAATATGACCTAAAGCATGTTTCTAATCTATTCTAATTGCTCTCCCCTTATTCCATCTTGAATTCTGCATCAAATAGCTTCAGAAATGAGTTGAATTGGGCTCCAGCAAGTCCAGATATTGCCCCCAGCGTATTTCATTAATGAGGTCACGTGCTGCTTGTCATGCGTACGCGCCATATTGCGATTTCCAGGTCACGCGTATGCGTAGGTCACGTGTACGCCTCGCATGGCAGATTTCCAAAACTTTATTTCTCTATGAATTCTCCATTTTTACATGCTTTTTCTTCATTCCTTCAATCTAATCTTTGCCTTCTAAGCCTGAAATCACTTAACAAATATATCAAGGTATCGAATAGAATTAAAGTAAATTAGATCAATTTTAGGGCTTAAAAAGCATGTTTTTAATCATTAAGAAGAATTTAGGGAGAATTACAAAAATATGCTATTTCATTGAATAAATGTGAGAAAAGTTGATAAAATTCACCTAATTCAATACAAAATAAACCACAAAATTAGGGTTTATCATTGCCTGTGCTTCTTAGATTCCCAGCTTCTTCATCACAGACAGAGGCATCAGATTTATGCTTGAACCAAGATCGCACAGTGCTTTCTCAAACGTAATAGTCCCAATGGTACAGGGAATCAGGAAGCTTCCTGGATCAGGCATCTTTTTGGGTAACTTCCTCTGAATTAGTGCACTGCACTCCTTGGTCAAGACCACAGTTTTATCTCCCTTCAAGGCCTTCTTCTCAGAGAGTAAGCCTTTCATGAATGCCATGTAAGGAGGCATCTTCTCCAACACTTTAGCAAAAGGAATATTGATCTGTAACCTTTTAAAGATATTTAAGAACTGAGAGAACTACTCATCCTTGGTCCCCTCTTGCAGCTTCTGAGGGTGTGGTACTTTAGGCTCTTGTGCCACCAGGGGTGCGTGTAATAATGTGCATCCAGCCCTTTTTTGAGCCTTTTCTTCCTTTAATTCCTCAGCAACATGCATCTCCTTAGGCTCGGCCTTCTTGGCCATGGTAAGGGCCTTACACTCTTCTCTTGAATTTACTCTGTGTCACCGAAAAGAGTGTTAGGAGGTCTCTCAAGTATCCTCTTACTCAACTAACCTACTTGTACTTCCAAGTTCTAAATTGAAGCTCTTGTCTCTTGCATAAAGTTGTGAGTGATCTTGAAAAATTTAGCAACTAGTGTGGCCAAGTCAGGAGTGTTTTGAGTCTGAGAGGGGGCTTGTTGTTGTTGAGAGGGTTGGAACTACCAGTTGTTGAATCTATTCTGATTAGAGCCACCCTGGTTGTTATTAAAGTTTTGTTGGGGCTTCTGTGGCTGCTCTCTCCATCTAAAGTTATGATGATTCCTCCATTCTTGATTGAATGTATTGGTATCGGGATCATTATTGGGATTTCTGGAGGAATTTTTCATATAATTGATTTGCTAGTGTCCCCTTAGTTGTAGCTTCCATTCATGTCATAGGATGCATTTTAAGTATTGACAGATGAGACTTGCATGCCACTCAAGTGGTGAAAAATCATACTAATTTACTGTGACATGATATTGTTTTGAGCCAAAATGGCATCTAATGTGTCCACTTCCATGACTCCCTTCTTTTGAGTAGTTCTAGAATTCACAGGGTTCCTCTCAGAAGAGTAAAGGTATTGGTTGTTAGCAACCATCTCAATAAGCTCATTAGCTTCTTCAGGTGTCTTCCTCATGTGTAAGGAACCACTTGCAGTGTTGTCTAGAGATATCTTAGCCATATTAGAGAGACCATCATAAAAGATCTACAGCTTGGTCCATTCAGAAAACATGTGAGGAGGGCACCTCCTGATCATCAACTTGTATCTCTCCTAGGCTTCATAGAGGGACTCAACATCTCTTTGCCTGAAAGTCTGGACATCCACCCTTAGCTTAGTCAGCTTCTATGGTGAAAAAATTTGGTCAGAAATCCAGTGACCACCTTGTCCCAAGTGTCCAACCTCTAATTGGGTTAAGTATCCAGCCACTGTTTTGCTTTGTCCCTCACAGCAAATGAGAAGAGTATGAGCTTGTAGACCTCAGGATTCACTCCATTCATCATCACAGTGTCACAGATCTGCAGGAAGTTGGAGATGAATATATTAGGATCTTCCTGTGAGAGTTTATAAAACTGGCAATTCTGCTGCACTAGAGTGATCAACTATGGCTTAAGCTCAAAATTATTTGCACCAATGGCAGGTACAACTATACTACACCCATAGAAGTCAGGAGTGGGTGCAGTGTATGAGCTAAGCGTTCTCCTTGCTTGCTCATTAGCATCAGGGTTCCCACCATTAGCAGCCATGGTGAGCTCTTCAACTTTCTTCTCAAAAGTTTCCTTAAGGTTCTCTCCGACTTTGTAAACTCTAGCTTGTTGCAAATGCCGCCTCAAGGTTCTCTCAGGTTCAGAATCAAACTCAAAAAATGGTTCTTTATCCTTGTTCCTACTCATAAACAAATAAAAGACAAAGAAAAGTGGGAGTCTCTATGTCAAAGTATAGAGAGCTCCCAGTGAGATATCTTATGTAAAAAGAAGTAAATGAAAACAAAGCAGGCAATTAAACTAGAAAATTTCAAAAATAAGAATGGGAAAGAAACCTAAAAATTTTTGAAAAATAAAAAGAGAAAGACACTAAAAATTTTGAAGATAAAAAGGGAAAAACACTAAAGGGACACCAAACTTAAAATCAGAAATCAAGGACAAATAACCAAACTGAAATTGAAAATTAAAGAAAAAAGAAATAATCAAAACTAAGAAAAATACCTAATCTAAACAACCAGACAACTAGTAGTTGTCAATCACAAACAATCTCCGACAACAACGCCAAAAACTTGGTGCGCAAATTGGGTCATCCAAGTAATACCTCAGGTGAGTGAGGGTTGATCCCACGAGAATTGTCGGACTGAGCAACAATGGTTATCCAATTGGCTTAGTTAGGCAAACAGAAAAGGTTGTTTGATGGTGTAATTCGCATAAAACAATAAACAAGAGAATAAATAAAGCAAATAAAAGGTTTGGTGTAAAAACAGTGAGAGAAAACAGTTAAGGTTTCGGAGATATTTACTCTTCCGGATTAAAAGTTCTTACCAACTATTTTAACAATGTATGATTCATTTCATAGCAAACTGTAAATGACTAAATCTTAATCTCTTAGTGACGTAACCTCCTCTAAACTTCATTAACCGCCACTCTCGTAGTCACTTAATTCTTATTAGAGGGTTAAGTTTAAAACTAGTTTATGGCCACAAAAACCCTAGTTACCTAAAGCTAACAGGATTATGTGTCACATATCCCAATTAGTTCATGTAATTAGCAATTTAGGAGGAATTTATTTTCAAGCTGTTGTTCAAGCAAGATAACTCTCTTGAGAATTACAAGAACTCATGTAGAATAAGGATCATACTCTTGTTCCACCCAAATTCATAAGATTAAGAACGAAAATAATCCTTGAAACTGAATCAATACATTAATTAAAATAGAAAAGTAATAGTCTTAATCCATAGAAATAAATAGAGTTCCTAACCTTAACCAATAATGTTTAGTTGCTCATGACTTACAGAGAAAAACTAGGGTTCTGAAAAGTGTGCAAAAACCAAAAAGGGTTTGACCCTTCTAAAAGGAGAATATTTTTTTCCTTTTATATCTAACCTAATTTGATTCAAAAATAAAATAAATAATAAATCCTAAAACTAAAAGATATTGTTTGTAAATAAAAATTATAAAAAGAAAATATAAAATAACTAATAAATGCTAAATCCAACTAGAGATGCTCTAAGAGGGAATTTTCGATCAGCATGTCTGGCGCTAAATGCCAGATGGGCGTTTAGCGCCCTAGAGGGGCAGAAACATTGCTGGACTCATGGGATTGCTAGTGCTAAACACCAGTTGGGTGTTTGATAAATCCATATTTAATGATGATTTTTGGTTGAAATTGAATGGATTTCATCATATAAACTTGCACTTATTCCACTAAATAGCATGCATTTGAACTTTCCTCCTAATTTGTGCTTGATTATGAAAACATGCTCTTTTGTGCTTAATTTGATTAATTTTATTTCATTTACCTTCTATTCGATGCCTTGATGTTATTTGTGAGTGATTTCAGAGGTATAAGGCAGGAATGGCTTGGAGGAAATGGAAGAAGAGCATTCAAAGCGGAGGAAGCATGAAGAATCAGAGGAGAAGAGCTCAGCCTAGTGTGCGTGCGCACAGACCTGCGTGCGTACGCATAGCCACCAGTTTAGAGCCACGCCTGCACACGAGACGCATCGTGCGCGTCGCGCGTTCCATTCAAGCATCGCCTAGTGTGCGTACGCATGACCTCCTGTGCGTACGCACGGGTAGAGATTTTCGGCAGAGTGTGCGGACGCACACGAATGTATGTCTGCACAGGTGGACACACATGCATTCATTAAAATAGCACGTGACTCGCAATTTTGGTGGATTTGAGGCCCATTTCTAAAGCCATTTAGCTCATAAGGAAGGGAGAATGAGGACAATAGTAGAGGAGAACATTAGTGTAGCTTAGGAGTAGTAGTATATAGTTTTTTAGTATAGCTTTTCTTTAAGTTTTTCATCATCTTCTCTACTAGGGTTTATACTAGGATTTTTACATTCAAGTGCCATTTCAATTTTGATCTTGGATTTTGCTAATTCCCATTGTAAGTATCTCTTTGTTCTTACTCTTTATAGTTACATTGTTCTTACACTTTCTTATATTTCAAGTTATAGTTCAATTTCACTTCTCCTTTGCAATTTCTGTTTCTTGTTGATGAATTTGATGTTTGATGATTGTTACATGCTTTCTTGAGTCTTTATTGTTGATTGAGATCATTTGTTGCTTTTGGTTTCAAACTTTTTCTCATTTTCCCTATGTTTAAGGTTTTTGCCCACCAAGTATTTGACAAAATGTTAAGCATGATTTTGGGCTAGTTTTCTATCTCTTGGCTTGGAAAAAGTGAGCAATTGGGTTCCTAGAGTTGGAATGTCCACTATTTAGTGTCAATTTTGGATTGTTAATTATTCTTGTTCCCACTAATGCTATGTTGTTGCTAAGTTAATTAGCAAGCAATTTAGGATTTGTGGGTTAAGAACACTTATACTCATTTAACTTACTTTTCGATGTGAGAGTTAATCAAGTGAGATTGATCCATTCTAGTTGTCATAGTTATGGTTCCAACAAGGAAAGGACCCTTAGCTCACTCCAAGCCAAGATACCTTTTATGCTTTAATTCCTTTACACACATTTACATTAGTTCCTTTTATACTTTACTTGTCTATATTGCATAGTTACTTCATTAATTCCTTTATTAGTTCATTTATTACAATTTTGCATGTTCTTTTATTGCTTTATATGTTTATCTCTTTATTGCAACCCCCATGATCCTCACAACCAAGATTGCACACTCATTGGTCTCAAGTGTCCTTGGGAGACGACTCGGGAATTGAAACTCCCGGAATTGAATTGGTTTTGAATTGTGACATATCTTTGGATTAAACATTTGATCTTGAGAATTCATTGTTGGTTTGGACTATGCTACCAACGAATTGATCCTTGTTTCGATTGATTCTGAACCGGCAATAATTCTCTCCATCAGTGTTTAACACCCAGGGGGGTGTTGCTAACTTCTCCTTTTGAGCTCAAAACTCTACCGAACTGCTTTGAATTTCACCTAAAATCATAAAAACACTCAAACAACTCAAAGTAGCATCCAAAGAGGATTTTTGCACTAAAATACTATGGATCTAAATAAAATCTAATAAAAAAACTAGAAAATAAAGAAAAAAAAAGATACAAGATGCTCACACATCAAGGAGTACGTTACATTAATAATAAAATTTATCATTATTTACTAATATTAAGATTTTTTTATAAATTATATTAAATTTTAAACTCTGAAGTTTACTGATGATACGTCATCTTAAGCAGGTTTTAGGGTTATTTTTCATTTACTTTCTTAGATTTTAATCGAATTTCTTATGTTTTCTAAAAGAATTTAATAAATAATCAAATATTTGGAGTTGGGATAGTGTTTTTAATGTTTTAGGAGTTTTGGGCTAAAAAATTGGCAAGAATAGAGGCTTTTTCAAAGAAAACACAAAGGCAGCAAAAGCGTGGCCCAAGGAATTAAAGCTATGCACGCCTGTCAGACCCTATCCAAGCTCCAGCACACCCGGCTGCCATGCGCTGCACCCAATGGACAAGCTCCTAAGCCTGACGGCCTTCCCATCCGCCTGGCAGACTCCCCTAACCAAACCTCACGCATGGCGGCCTACATTCCACGTCGGACGGACCTGCTTCTCCTAGAGTTTATTTTTGGACTTATTATCCAATTTTCTCTAATACAAGCCCAGATTAAACATAATTACAACTTTTAAGAGGCAACAATCAAGGACCAATTTTAATTATCCACATCATTACAAGTCTTATCACATCTAAAATATTCAAGACTCTAAAAGATTAGTTATTAATTCTTTCTAGAAACATAAAGATTTGGTTGTTAGGTTTTAATTTAAATTATTATTTTTTATTTGAATTTGAAATCAGTAGATAGTTATCTTATCTTTCTTTCCGAAAGATAAGATTATGATAGTTTTGAATTTGAATTCTAAAATCAAGATATAAATAAGTGAATCTTATTCATAAGGGAGGTAACCCCGGGGAGGAGGATCTTCGGATCCAAATCCTATTCAGTCTCTCAGCATATCTCTTTCTTGTTTTTCTTTTCTTTTCAATAGATAACTAATCATTTGTCAAATAAAGGGTTAGGAGCTTTGTTTATATTTTCTATTGGTTATTAATCTATGTTTATTTTATTTTGAAGTTTTGCATTGATCTATTTTATGATTGACTTATTCGTTCTTCAGTCGGATTAGTAGTATCGAAAGGTATGCTAATCTCTTTTGATTTCTTTAATTATAATTGAAAAATTTGATATTTGAATTAAAACTTGAAAACTCTTTCACATGATTCTTTGAATTCGGCTAAGAATAGTGGTTCAATTATAAGTGTGTGACACATGCATGATTTTTGATCACACTAATTTTGAAAAAGTAATATATAATTCGGATTAGAAAAACTTTTAAAAATTGTGTTTTTCTTCTAAAGATTTAATCAGACAATACTAGCTTAAATATGTGACATGTAATTTGACCTAAGGACTACTTTTAAATATTATTAGAAAACTAAATCATTTTTTTGCTTAATCTCTTGATTAATTAATTGACGACTAATTAATGCTTGAGAAACTGAGGAGCTAAGAAATTGGAAATCAGTTACTAAATATTTGTCGTGAAAGATCTTGAAAACTTTAAGATAAGTTAAACAAAGTTTGATTTCTCTATAAGCGTAAACATCTCCGAAGTCATTGACTTTCATCATCACTGTGTTCTCTCAAATCAACATTCAAGCTTTCTGTTTGTAAGCATTCGAGTACTCAAGATTTTCAAACTCTCAGCAAGACACTATCTTGTCCCCTTCAAATCAAGTTCTTTTGATCTAATTAGGTATTTAATATGTCATTTGATTGCTCAATCTTTTAATTCTCGTAAGAATGATATCTATTTACCGTGATATTATTTGAACAATTTGGTGCATTTACTGATATCTGTGAACTTTAATTTTCACTCATCATTTACACTCTAAATTTTAATAATATAAAATAAAATATTAACTAATATTGATAAAAAATATTAGTTCGATAAGATTTTCTAAATGAAGTACATAATAGGATGATCGATAAATTTATTATTAATTTTAAGTCAAAATGTGAATTAAAATGTGACCTTTAATATATTTTGTAATATTTCATTTGATTTATTAGTTTGATTTTCTTTATTCTCCTATACCATCAAAGGACTAAAAGTCTAATCTTCTAATGAAAAGTTTTTACATTTTTAATAAAAAAAACCTGCTATACACACATACGAAAAAGTAACCATTAAATTATCCATCATGAATTTATTTATATATATATTATTTAATTTATTTTTAATGTATAATATTTTATATTTTAATATATATTTTATATAAATAATTAATTTAATGATTGATTTTTTGCTTTGCGAGTAATACTGGAGATCTAACGTCGTTTTTCAATCAACATAAGTCAATTTTTTTTAAAAATTATTTTATTTATTTTAAATTTTAAATGTTAATTTACGAGCTATTAATTTCAAATTTTAAATTATAAATCTTAAAAAAAATTAGCGAATATTAGCTTATTAAAAATTATATATATATATATATATATATATAACATCGTTGTTTAATACTTAACTTTGATGTTATCTTTTATTAAAAAAGGAGAAAGACTTAAATATCTATGATCTTAATAATATTACGTAAGTTTTAAAGTGCTTTAAAATAATAAATCTTAAAATACATCTAAAACATCAAATAAAATTTTAGGATAAATAACATAAACAAATTAAATAGTCTATAATATTACACTAATATCCTAAAATAAAACAGCTTACATGTATGTCTTGAATGATTCTATATAAATCGAATTAATTAGATTCAATTTATATAGTAGTACTAAATCGAATAAGGAATACTCTCATTTAGATTTAAATAAAATATAAAAAGATTAAAACGAAAAAAATCAAAATCTAACTTTTGTGTTTTAGTTCAAATTTCATAAAATCTACATGTTTATAAACTTATGAATTTAAAACAAAATAATAAACGATTTCTAAAAATCATTAAAAATCATCCTGATTCATTAACATCTAAAAAATTATTACCGAGACTTTTGATATTAAAAAAGTTAATATAAAGTATAGTCCTTCAAAATAACAAAGATTAAAATTTAAATTTTTTCACAGTCAAAAGTAGCAGATAATTATATTTTATACAAAATGACCAACTATATTTATACAATATGTAATTAAAAATAATAAATGTCAATAATCTATATCAGTACTAAATTGAATCAAACTGATTTAATTTACTGTATATGTGCTGTTGTAGTAGTAAATCGAATCTAGTTAATTCAATTTACTACTGGTATAATATATATATATCGATTTACTACTAAAAAATATAAATCAAATTTAATTAATTAAATTTATATAGAATCATTCAAGACAAATTTATAAATTGTTTTATTTTAGGATATTAGTGTAATATTAGAGGTTATTTAATTTGTTTATGTATTTATCCTGATTTTATATATTTTTTCTTATATATTTTTAATACTTTAACATGCTATTATACATATTAGCATCAAAATCCTAAATAAGATCATGAAATTATCTGAAAGTACTTTTCATATGCTTTTTTTTCTTCTTGGAATTGATACTATGAAATAAAGTGCTTCCCATATATCACATCTACTAGCAACACATTCTTAAACATGAAGCACAAAATCTTGTTCGTTCTCAAATCATGCCACATCACACTTATAAAGCAATGGTGTGAAACAAAACACATCATTGGGTGTTTTCCCTGTCGTCTTCAATTCTTCCATCATCAGATCCAATGTCCATAAACTAACCTCAAAAGCACAAAACAACACGTAACAAAGTGGGGCTAACTTAGCCTTAATAGAACCAACTCAGATTAGTTAAATGATCAATTCACTTATTCGCTTAAATAAGTGTTAAAAATTTTAGTTTTATTTTTTGTATGTAATAATTCATTGATCAACAACAGACTTTTAAATAAAATTCAGATTTACAGCAAATAATTTTTAACTTATCAAACTAATAGATACCGTGAACAACTCCAAAATGGCTTAATTGTAAGGGAGGTAACGCATTAAATAGTATATAGAATAATGGAATTTATGTCCCTATTGTCATACATATTTTTTTTCTTAAATTGTGTGTCACTATACTCAGCCCCATGCAACTACTCCATGTGACAATGGTGGTTCTCAAATTTGTATCCGCAAAAGTGAAAATATCTTATGATCGATGTTCCCCCATGTGCTCAACTGATTCATTAAAGTAACATTCTTCGTGTTCTTGTTTGACTAAGCCTCTCACGATGATGAAGCATTGAAGCATCAATTGTGCATGTATTCTTATTCCGTGCACATGTGGCCACCATATAGGGTACGGGGAGATTACATCAAAAAGTTATATTAATAACTATCGTCTCAACATTCAACAGATACTGATGTATTTATTGAATTATTTTTCTAGTTTTTAGATATTAATATAATTTATCAAATTAAAATATTAAATATTGTTAATAATTTAATTTTTATTTTGTATTATTTAGTATTTGATAGAGTTAGTACACTACAAAAAAATGCTGATTGTACTATCAGATTTATTGGCGAAAAAATGTAAATAATCTGCTAGTAATAAGATCCGACGGTATAAACTTCGCAGGTAACTATTACCGTTGAATTTTGTTGTTTGCCAATAACTTGCGGCAAATTTAGCGGCGGAATTATTTTTTTAAGCTAAAAAATATGATGTCAGTTATCCAACAGTAAATTTGGTGTCAAACTATTTTTTTTCCCGCATTCTTACCGTAAGATTTTTTCCTTAATAAATCCAATAGTAAGTTCAATTTTTTGTTTGTTTATTTATTTTTTTGATCGTCAAATTTTAAATTCTTTTATTTAAATTTATGTTTTGCCTAATTAGTAGTCAAATTCTAAATAATAGAAGCCAAATATGTTAAATTATCAAATATACAAATAAAATAAAAAGTCAAATAACAGAGAATATGATACAATCAAACACCGTATAAAAAAACCCTAGTCGCTAAAGATCTTGATAGTCATCGTCATCGTCATCGTCCGCTAGTCCTGATGCTGAGGCGGCGGCCTAGGCGGTGATGCATGTGCCCCTCCAGCAATGTAGGGGTGTTCATGGATCGGATCCAATCCGCATATCCGTGGTATTTATTCGAAAATTGCAGATATTGATCCGATCTGCAAGGGTATCAGATCTGATCCACACACTAATTGGATCGGATTGCGAATTTTAGGAAGGTATCCGCATATCTGTGGATCCGCAAAAATAAATAAATAAACAGGTAAATATTCTATTTATGTTTTATTTCAACTAATAATTATCATATATGTTGTATTATTTTATTTTTATTATTTAAGAAAAGCATGTTTAATAATATTTTAAGAGTAAACATACTTAAAAGAATGGAAAAAAGAGATTTCATTAATATTTTTTAATCAAAATAAGCTATTTAAAATTTTTTATGTTTTGCAGATATATTCGGTATCCAATCCAATATGCAAATGTATAAATCGGATTGGATTGGATCCAAGCTTTAAAACTGTAGATATTGGATCTGATCTGATCCGATGATTTTAGTGCGGATTTGGATCGAGATTTTAGCCATATTTGATCTGATCCGGGTTTACCCCTATCCGGCAGCGACGCTGCCGCATCTAATCTTCGTATGACGCCATGTTGTGCTCCAGCCACTGAAGCTGTTCCAGCTGCTACCTTCACTCCAGCTTGAGGTCATCTGTATCTGTCATGCGTGAAAGGATCGCCTGATACCTCTCCTCAGAATCCCACAGCTGTTGAGGCTGTTGGTGAAGGCTTCGAGTGAGAAGCAGCACCTACTCCCTTAAATCAATGTCGTCCTTAGGATCGTCGATATGCCGACTAGTGGCAGAGGCAAATGAATGTCTCAATGTGGATGTGTGGAGGTTGTTGGCAAAGAATGATTCCATCCTTATAAACGCGATTATTGTACGGCTTAGATGCGGCCTCGTGCCAAACCTTGTCAACATCGACGACTGATGCAGCGGAGTTGTTGCCATCGGCTCTAGTAGGCTAAGATTACTAGGTTGTGGCCTCCAATTTCTGTGTGTAGGACTCCTGTGTAACACATTTTATGATTAGGGTTGCAGTTAATTGAAAACTTTTTATCACATGATGTTTACTCATATCATGATCCGTGGCCCGCTGATCAGTAAATCTCTCCTTGTTCTCCTTCAAGGTTGAGTATACTTAAAGGTCTCTGCCATCGTCGCATCACGATCCAACAACTTAGACTACATATTTTGAAACCACATGTTAAGTCAAGTAATAATAATGACATTATATTAAGACTAAACCAACTTAATAACAAAATGAAACAAGTTTCATACCAGCCTAACATTTGTCTTCATGAAAGTTGCTAACTCACCGATATATATTGACAACCTGGCCAATTCACTGTTAGCTCTGTTCATGAGATGGTGATGCTTGAACCCCTCACTAGTCTCCCAATAGATGTACAATGCCTTCTTAATGTCTAGGAGGAGCCAAATGGTGAGGTGGTCGCGGTGCTCACGTATGTCCTCCAACATTTGTTGAAGCCGCCTAGTCATCCGATGGTTGAATATCTTCCTGATCATGACATCATCAATATCTTGTCCCATAAAAATTTCTCTTGTGGAAAGAACACTTAGCATGAGTTAATCAAAATTAAATACATGATTAAACAAATATAGAAGATATAAACTAAGATTTGAATATGTTGAGCTTTTATTGCCCACTTCTTAAACTATCGCTCTCTGATCTCAGCTGGGATCTACTTGTAGCTTAGCCATGAGTGGTCGTTCATCAGCTTGATGACAGTAGTACACTCTTGTGTACATGCATTGTTATTTGGTACAAACTTATCAATGGAAAATCTAAAATTAGTAGTTTACTAAAAGTTGTTTGAATTAATCTATAAACTTCAATTATATTTAGATGATTTTAGAAATTTTGGCAGTTTTATCTATAACTAGAATGTGCGAAAAACTCTATCCATCAACAATTCACTTAAACAACAATATCTATCAACAATCAACACACAATAATCAAGAATCAAGCAACAACATCCATCAATCAACAATAAGCAGTTCAATTAACATTAGTAGTGTTATTTATATGGCATTATATGACTTAAGTAGCAACATCCATGAACAACCAAGAATTGTCAAATACTTTTAGCAGTTCAAACCTACTAACCTAAATCGAACCTATCTTAACGATCTAAATCCACTAAAATTAGAAAATTGAGTGTAACTAAATTAAACTAATTAACTAAAATGGTTTGCATATAAAAGACTTAAAATAGTACTCATTCCGTCAAACCATCAGATCAAATCGTCATCCGTACGATGGAAGATGGTGAAGGGGCATCTGGTTGAGGATCCGTGAGAGGAATCCGACACCGTAGTGTCTATCGCTAGAGGCATCGTTGTCGAGATAGTGGGCTGCTGAACGGATGAAGGCAATGTCGTCAAGATAGAAGGTGCCATGTAGTTGGTGTTAGGGACCATGATGAATGGCTAGTCCGTTGCATCCATTGCCTGTGATGTCACCAGCATAATCGGAGTAGAGAAAAATGACTAAGAAATCCCAGGAGTACCAGTAGAAAGCCTCCCTTTACCATGACCACGACCACGAGGTCGATCTGTGACACCTCTACCTATCGTCATGTCTGCAAAATATATACCAATTAATGATGTTCTCTTTCTAGTTTGTACAAATTACTAAACCTTATTCAAGCTAATGTTAAAAGCATGTTTGTAAATGTCTCTAAATTTAAGTTATACTAGGCATTATATGATTAATGTTTCACCAAGGGTTACCGACAAACACACAACTTTAAAAGATTAGGTACGTAAAGTTTAACATAGTTCTTCCCATGTGCTGGATGTGGTTTATCAAGTTCTTCCAAGGGTTTTAAAAACACAAGATGAAAAAGTATACATTCCAGAACCAAAAATATTATATGGCATAAAGTATTCAAAAGCAAACTTAATGATGATATTACTTAGCCATACCACAAGCATTGATAAGAAATAAAAAATTACAAGATAAAATATTATTAGAATCCCAATTTTCCAGAACTTCCATTTAGCTAATAATTGGGAGAAGAAGGTGCTACCTGGAGAGAGTAGCGGCGGCAGAAGAGACGAGCTGCAGCTGCGTCAATAGCAGTGGCAGCAACGGTGATTTAGTTCGGACGACGAGAGGGGCCGTCGGAGGAGGCTGTCAGAAGGAACGTTGAGGGAAGGGGGAGAGGGTTAGAAAGAGAGAGGGGGAGGCAAAAAGGTTAAAGAGAGAGAGAGAGAGAGAGTAATTCGAAATGAGAGGGAAGATGATTCGCGGTTCGAATTTATGGCACGCTTACTGTCGGATTTACCGGCGTATAAATCTGACGGTAAAACTTTAAGGTTGGCCAAAACGTAACGTTTCACTAATCAAGATTATCGCTGGATTTATTCGCCTGTAAATCCGACAGTAATCCGACGCTAACCTCCAACGGTAATCAGCATTTTTCTTTTAGTGGTAGTGAGATAAGTTGGTTTGTGAAAAAGAATAACTTAGATTAGTAATTTACCCATTTATGAAATAGAAAGAATATGTGCGAGAAAAATTAATTATATAAAAGAAATCAACAACTCACTCAATTCTCTTTATAATAGGTATACAAATAAGTGAATATTCAAATTGGTCCTTAAAATTACACTTATGCCTTAATATGGTCTTTTAAAGTTTTAATTTACTCAATTTGGTCTTCCAAATTAGCATTAGTGATTCATTTTAATCCCCAATCCAATTTCTTCTGTCACAGAACCGTTCATTACAAGAAATGCATTGAGTATCCTTAGATTTACCATTTGATTTAATGGCTATTATTGGCAGATTATCATTATATTTTTCATTAGCAATAGAAAAAATTCGTTTCTAAAAACCGTTACATCGAAAATAGTTTTCTGTCAAAAAATTTGACGGTAACGAATGGAACAAAAAATAATTAATTTGGTACTTATATTATTGTCTGCTTTTTGGTCGAAGAAACCCAAAAATATGCAACTCTGATGAAACAATGCGTTTATTAAAGGAAACATCAGATTGTTCTGCTGGTAAAATCCAACGGTAATTTGAATACTAAAGAGACATGAACATCTCCCCCTCATTTTGTTCAAACCCCCCTTTCTTTCTTTCTTTCTCTCTCTCTCTCTCTCTCCCTCTCTCTTTCTCTTTTACTCCTCTCGTTCTCTCTTCCACAGTCGCCTCTAGGAGTTGCCATTGCCACCATTGTCCACCTCGTCGTTATCACAACCGTGGGTAGGTGCCAAAGGTGTTATGCTCAACCTCTGCCTCTCCCACTTGAGGGACCACCTTACTCAATGGTGTCGGCCCCACTTAAAGAAGGAGCTTCATGTGCACTGGGAGACCAATGAGAGGTTCAAGCGTCGTCAAGTCACAAACAAGACCAACAGGCATCGATCAGGTCATCCAAGTACACTGAAGGTTCGGCCACCACTGTGATAACCAAGGTCAGAATGGTATAACAATTTTAATATGTTAAGTTA
Organism: Arachis hypogaea; assembly: GCF_003086295.3. Taxonomy (NCBI): domain Eukaryota; kingdom Viridiplantae; phylum Streptophyta; class Magnoliopsida; order Fabales; family Fabaceae; genus Arachis; species Arachis hypogaea. The sequence continues at coordinate 92,772,005 of NC_092047.1, read as the reverse complement.
ATTTGATCTTAAATTTTGAAAATTTTTTTGTCACTTGTGTTGATAGGATTCTTCAATATGTGCAAACAAAGTTGTTAGACCATGAGATCATCATAGCTGAAGTCTTCAAATACACCCACATGCTGAAGGAGAACAAGCAAGGATTTACTTGTTAGTGATCTGCAGACTTTTATGTGAGTAATAGTCTTTATTTGATAACATATAATCATTTTCAAATAATGGTGTCTATAGTTGTTGTAATATTTATATTTCATGTTTTAGGAATCATATACTCAAAGGTTGGGGGCCACGACCCACTAGTTTCAACAGCAGGGTAGGGAGGAAGGCAACGAGTCGACAAGAGTTCTTGTATATCCTGATGCAGTGTGGTGCGAGACCGCATCCATGCCATACAAGAATTGCATCTATGGAGTGAGCTCGTTCTTCACCAGCAATCATTACACCTCCACATTGAGGGCTTCCTCCACCTCATCCAACAACGTTGCACTTCCCTAGGATATTGATTTTTGCGAGCAGTTACAAAGCTTGACCCAAAACATACAGGATCAGGGTGAGCAGTTGCATCTGGCTAATAAGAGGTTTAAAGCGGGATGCACAAGATACAAAGATAGAGTTCCTAAGGCAAGAGCTAGAGCAGATCCAAAGAATGCGATAGTAGATGGCGGTCTACTATGACCAAATATGCGCATATGGAAGCACCGCTGCTGGAGAGGGCCCGTTCTTATCCACATTAGCACTAGGGGTGGCAAACGGGCTTAAACCTGCCGGGCCGGATCGTGTAACCCGCCAAAAAAGGTGGGTCAGGCTAAAAAATTGGGACCGCCAAAGAGAAAAAGCCTGCCTAACCCGCACCGCTTAAACCGCGGGGCTGGGCGGGCTTCCCCGCCGGGCTTAGTTTTTTTGGCAAGGGGATATTTTTGTAATTTTTTTACCAAAATCCAACTTCTCCCAACCCAACTTACAAGAGTATGAAGATGAAAATTGAGTGTTTTAGATTATGTTTATGTTGCTTTGGAGATAATATTTATAATTATATTTCTGTATTATATTTATTTTGCTTTGGAGATAATATTTATAATTATATTTTGGATAAAAACTTGGTTTATAATTATGTTTATTAGATATTTATAATTACAAAGACTTTAATGTTTGTGAATATAAAAAATATAATTTTTTTATACCTTTAGAAATTATAAATTTATTAGTATTGTGAAATTATATATATATTATTTAGTACTTAATAGTAAAAAAAAAAAAGAGGAGCATTGGTGGGCTAAGCCCGCCAGCCTGCGGTTAAGCGGGGTGGGGCGGGCCATCCCGCCAAGGGCGGGCTTCTGGTGGGATGGGGGGGGGGGGTGGGCTGTAACACCCTAACTTTTAGCACGTCATGATCCTGCCAAAAGTGAGACATTACTGACCTGTTTTCCATATTTATTATTTAATACTGAGCCTTTAGTTCGATTTCGCATTTTAATTTTTAGGAAAAAGCTGAAAAGTTTTGTTTCTATTAATTAAAATCATATATCAAAGATCTCCAAGCAATACTAGTCACATAGTTATTAATAATAATAAATATCATACAAAAGAATTCAAATGAAACTCAAATACAACTCCTATCCCTCTGTATGAAATAAAATCTTAACTAAGAAAGGCGAGGGAATTCTAGGAAAGCGACTCAACACATAAACTTAACTCAAATAAGACTAATAATCGCCCGCAGTTTCAAACTGAGTCTTTGAACCTGTGTCACTGAAAGGGTGGAAGATTTTGGGGTGAGAACAAACCACGCGTTCTCAGTAGGGAATGAAAATACCGTAAGAGTAATGAAATAAAATGCAAATAATTAACTTTACTCCATAAAATTATATTTTTATCAAACTTTTTAAAAATACTTTTTACTATTACTTTATATAATTAATTACCTTCTTTAAATTTTTTGAACTTAAGACAAATCTCAATCACAACCTCAGTTCTCAGTCACCTCAATACACAAACTAATAGCACAGAAAACAGATCAACATACAAACAAATAGCAATAAAACAAACAGCACAATCACAGAGAGACAAGATAAGCAAACACAATCAAATGCAAATGTGCAAACAATGATGATGCATGTCTAGTCCTATCGCAGGTAATGAGCTCATTTGTCGGTTTTGACCTGCACCCGACGCAATCCGACTCGCAGATCAGATAAGGCATTCCAACGGCATAACCTCTGCAAGGTTTCAACCTCTTGCATGCATTGATTCTCCAGCTGAAGCATGTGCCACTTTCTCCTGGAAGCCATTCCATACACACAGGTATCCCCGCACAATCATTTACACACAAGGCCCACGGCCTTCAGTGAGCGTTACGTATTGCCGTCCTCACTGAGCCGTCTCTATTGTGTCAAGTGAGCATTACGTATCGCCGTCCTCACTAGACACATGGCACTATGGCCAAACAACAGTTAATATCTTTTCAGTCACTGTTCTCTGCTCTTCTGTGGCAGAGGTCCCTTTACTTAATAAACCGAATTCAAGTCATTTTTATTTAAAATCAACACCTCTCTTTATAACATTTCCAAACCTCCGAAACCACTTTACTTACAACAAGTTCTTCTTTCATACAAAAACCAGCTCTTTCTTAACCATGATTTTTCCAACCCAACTTCAAAACCATTTCAGATTTAAACCTCTTTAAAAGAATCATTTATTAAGTAAATCTCACGGCAGGGTCTCGAGACTTTAGGGAGAACGACAGTTAAACTCAAAACATAAAGTCTTTCTTAATAAATCAAACACAAACGTAAATCTTTTATTAATAAATCAAAAGCCAAATAATACAATTTTTCAAGTCAAACATTTTTCTAAATATTTCAAACAAAGTCTTAAGTTTCGTAATAAAACTTTGACAGCATCTCCCCTAAAACTCGGACTTTGCCACCCTTTTCGGGTCCCAACCGAATCATTCTCAACCTCTTTTCAAACATTTCCAAAATCAAAAATCATTTTCAAATCTCAGTTCAATACCAACAAATCAAACTGACTTTTCAACTCAACAATCAGAATTCGTAGCATTCCTAAACGATCAAGAAATTAAATACATATTCATCACATTCAATCACAAAAGCAATTCAAACTTATCATTCAGTCATTCCAAACAATCATAAATTATTTGCAAATATCCACTAGACTTTCATGGCATTCATAAATTAAAAACAATTAATTTCAACATGAAATCTCCTACCTTTGTACGAAATCAGAATCAACGAAAATTTTGAGAAAGCTTTCTGACCGAAATGCTGAAGAAAAAAACGTCAGAAATCGTCTGTGCCTTTTAGAACTCCAATTGGCCGAACTCAAGGGGAAGAGGAACTACGTTACCGTCAACTTTTACCGGACAAAAATAACGCCAACATGTAGATGAGGATACGAACACTTTTACTGAATTAGATTTTAAATTAGAGTTACGGATCTCAAAAAATTGAAGCCGGAAGATCAAAGAAAATCACAGTTCTCTCTCTTTCTCTCTCGGTCACGTTCTTCTCTTATCTCTTCATATTGCTTCGGTGGTGATTATCAAACAAATGAAAGATGATGATAGGTGCTTAAGGAAATAAATGGAATAGGTGTCACATAGGTGTCACATTATGTATACATATACATATATGTAAACAAGCTATACGTTTGCCTTTTTCTTGATTTTTGTTTTCTTAATGGCTTAAGCAACAAAAAGAACCAAGGAAATTAATATTAAATAATAATACTAATCAAGGTATCATAGTTCCATTAAATGAAGGATCAGCTGTACACGGTCATATATATATAAAAGGGCCAAGTTTCATTTCTTTTTTTTTTTTTTTATTATATGTACATAATGGATTTATTTATAATAATAATAATAATAATAATAACAATAATAACAATAATAATAGTTTAACTTAATTTTGTCTATCAAAATAATTTTTAATAGATAATTTAAACTAATAGAATAAGTCATAATTAAATTAGATTTTAATAATTATAAAATTCTATTTAATTATTTTTATTAAAAATAATTTTCTTAAAAACTACGTCTCAATATAATATTTTAATTTACAAATAACTAATTATTTAATTTTTAAAAATTTTGGGTCTTACAGGAACTGACTTCCCCATTTGTCACCCTTAATCGGCACAGACCCCTTTACTGTCACAACAACAAAACTAGAGGACTCCCAAGAAGACGACGCGAATGACTATGAGGACCCATAGTCATTAGGGTTTAATTTTAATTTCTTTGACATTAGGATTTATTTATTTGTTATGTCACACTTGTTTGACATTATTTTTTTCTTTACATTTGTTATTTCACATTGTCATTTATTGTTTTAATTAAAAGTAATATTTAGTTTCTATTAATTTTGGTACAAATATTGAATTGGATAGAGAAAGTTATAATGACAATATATATATATATATATATATGCATCCTCCCTAAAAAAAAAAAAAATGTTGTTCATTAGATTATCGTCGGATTTTTTTTACCGTAACCATGTCTTTAATTTAATCATGTAATTTACTGTTGAATAATTCGAAACGATAATTAGTATCGAATTTTGAAAATCTATCGGTAAGTATTTACCGACGAGATTATTACCGTCCTTTTTCATCCGACAGTACTAAAATTACCATAAAATATTTTGGTGAATTCGCCGATAAATTTGACAGTAGTAAGATTTCTTTGTGGTGGTATGAGATAGACTGACAGCTGCCACGTTGGGCTCTCTAACAGCTATCTGACATTGTAATAAAAAATTTTTACCTCAATTTACTCTCTAAGAAACCTTTAAAAATCCGTACGTGAAATTATGGTTGTGGTTTTAAATGCTTTATAGCAAGTAAATTGAGGTAAAAAAATTTCATTTGCCACTTCACATAACTGTTAGGATGTCTAGCGGAGTAGCTATAAGCTCATCCATTTTGATATGCCGTTAACAATTTTGTGATAAAAATAAAGCTCAGGACTAACGTGACAAAAATGATTTTGAATTTTTCTATATGCACAATTGTGTGTTGCAAGAGCTTCAAGTAAAACTGCCTTTCACTGACTTTGAATATTCAGTGTTAAATCAATTAAACTATGTGTCATCTCAACTTCACCAAAATGATTAGACTTTCCTGAAATGTTTTGGAATTTTAATGAAATTTTTGGAAATGAATCCTTTATTGGAGTTATTTTTTCACCTTTTCAGGCTAAAGGAGCTTGGAAAGGAGTGCGTGTGAATTTAAATAGTTGGCTGGTGTTCACAGCCACTAAATGTGTTAGGTCCTGAAAAAATTAGTGCTAGAGATGAATGTGTAATAGATTATTTAGTGGAGGCGATTAAAAAGGATAAATTAATATCTGTGTCCAAATTGTTGCTATGGGAGGAAAACAAGGTATATGCGGTGAAATATCTTAGTAAGATTTAATAAACATGGTTTTTGTTACGGAAAAAATTGTTGTATATGATTGTTTAAAGAGTTCTTTTTAGGTGGAAAGTATTCAGGTGTTTTTGCGGCAAGCTTAAAAGCTTGTCTTAAAAGCAAAAACGTTGAAAAGAAAGATTTTTTATCTAACTCAGGTAAGGGAGATGGGGAGGGAAAATTCAATGAACCGGCCCCATGAAGGAAAACTATGGTCTTTAAAAATAGTCGATTTAACCATAGAAGATGCTAACGATCATTTATATGGGAAGGGAAAAAGATTTCTTTAGAAGAGCTTACTGCTTTTGTTAATAAGCAAGAGAAATTGCACTGTTTTTTGGATAGAGGTGATAGAACCTCAGTATGGCATTGTAATTTTCCATTTAGGGTGGTGGCTGATGAGGTTTTTCAATTTGCATCTAATATGATACTAGTCAATGAGATTGGTGATATTGGTATCGACCAATATCTTCAGGTAGTTTAGATTATAACATATTATTTTTGGATTAGGTACTTGGGTTCCGGTTGGCAAGTATTGACCAAAGTCAAGAGAAAAAATATAAAAATATTCTTGAGAAGAAAAATGATTCAAAAGGACTCAGGGAGGATTTAAAGCTGAAAAGTAAAATGATAGAGGAATTGAAGAAAAAGATTCTAAGAAAAGAAGAGGAATTGAAGGCAATCAAGAGTGCCCATGAAAAAGATGTAGAACTCTTAAAGAAGAAAGAAAGCGATATTTGTAGTAAGAAAAATCAAGTTATAGAGGTTACTGTGAAATTGAAGAATCTAGAGAAAAATAAAGAAAAATAAATTCTCGATGCCTTTGTTGAAGGTTTTGAGCAAGCAGTGACTTAAGCCAAATTTTTTGTTCCAGATCATGACTTTTCTCAAATGGAATATGCTAAAGTGTTCTACAAGGGAATGATCATGGATGATGATGTTGCTGCCAAAGAAAAAGGTGAAAATGTGGCAGATGCATAGAGTTTATAGTTTGCTTTATATTTGCATAGTAGTTTTGTTTTGATGTTTAAAATGTTTTATTGGATTATTTTTTGGACACAATCATTTTGTTGAATGAATGAAAAATTTTGATTAGGTAATGTGTGATGACAGATTTTTATTTTGTAATTACCAATGTATTAGTAAGTTCGATTTGTAACACCCTAACTACCAAAGCTCACGCTTCCGGCTGCGCGACTCTGATAGCTCGGACATTATGACAACACTTGTACTATTTAATACTAAAATATGAGCCTGTTTAAAACTTTAAACCGTAATACCGCTCCCAAAAATACTTTCATCCGATATCATACATCCATAAATACCATACAACTTACAAAAACTCATAAAGAGTACATACATATATACACTTATATACATAGATAATATTACAAGCATTATCCAATACAATTCCTATCCCTCTTATAGAACATATCAAGATAAAGGCGAGGGTACAAAATATACTAAAGCAATACAGAGTTCTCAACAACAACTAAATAAACTCTTCGTAACTTCTGCACCCATATCCTGAAAGGGGAAAAATGTAGGGGGGTGAGAACATCATCCTCGAAAGGGTTCTCAGTAGAGGGTTTTTGAGAATTACTGTAATAGGATACGTGAGGATAAACTGTACCAGTGATTAATAACCGTCTTATGCCTCTTTTCAAAAACAACGGTTTTCAATAAAAGTGAAGTCGAAAATCTTTTCTGAAAGAGGAACCATTCAATTCTCAAAAACATCAAAAGCCTTTCAAAACGGTTTATCTATGCTGAAACAAAATAGCCTTTCATATTTTATTCCAAACCAGAAACACAAAAATCGAAATCAACCATCGGTCCATCTCAATTCAACCACGGCCCTAGGCCCAAACAATCCAACCAACAACCAATCACCACAGTCCAACAGAGTCCCAGTTGCAAACACAGATAGGAAGATGCAAGCACAAACAAACAGTTATTGCAAGTAGAACAGTTAGCAATTAATCACATAGGCAAACCAAGTATAATATGCACACCCAAACAATGTCACATAGATGCATATGATGCATGCCTGTCCCTAGTGGCTGATGATATCATCTGTCGGTTATATAGCCAACCCGACACGTCCTGGTAGCTAACCATGGACAGAAACACCCCTCGCGGAGCAAGTAGGTTTGAGCTACAACCCCATTGCTACTACCCGCTCAACCCAGAGCCAGTGGAACAACCACTACTGCGGCTACTACCCAGGCGGGTGTTTAAAAGCTCAACCTGGAGCGAGTGGAATCACCACTACTACCGCTACTACCCAGGCATCACAATCTCTGACCTGGAGCAAGTGGGACGAACCATAACCCTTGATACTGCCCAGGCATCTCAAGCATATATTCATTCAGTCCCAGCCATGGATCAACATCCATCTCAGCTGTCCGGCTTAAAATTCAAAATTTATAGTCAGCCATACGGCCCATAACTCATTCAGCAATCGGCCATAAATTAATATCATACATAGCCATTCTGACTCACGGTTCAATCTAGAACCAACCAATATTCATAATCATACACAGCCATTCCGGCCCATAACAAACAGCACTTCCACCATTCAACATCATTAAATTCATAAAACCGGCATTAAAGCCATAAATCACTTTTCTCAAGCCATTTCACTTTGAAATCACATTTCAACTCTTTTCAGCCTTAGCTTTAGAAATCTCGTTTCTCAAATCATCTCAGGCTCATAAGCCAAATTTACTCAAAGTAAGTTCCCTTTTTAAAACAAAGCCGCTCTCGGCATCCTCTTTCCAAAACTTCCAAAACCATGGAAAGTTAAAGATTCAATTTGGGAACAATCAAAATCACCCATTCCACAATGGGATTTTATAACAAAGTTTCTCGGCAGAGTCCCAAGTCTTTAGGGGAGAATAACATAACTCATTTAGCCAAATTCATTTAAAATCATTAAAACATTTGCTTTCTGATTTGAGTAAGAAAATAGGGTCTAAGCCAAACCGAGTCATGTAATCATTTACTTCTTTCAAAGCCGTTTCCTTTACTTAGGCAAACCCAACTTCAACCCCCATGATAAATTCTAGAACGTCTCAACTGTTCGAAATTGTTTTAGTCTTGCAAGAATTCAGAATTCAAAGAGTACTTAAAATCTTTCTCAAAACATTTCAAAATGAAACTTGTCATTAGACATTCAGGTTCTTTCAAAGTCATTGAAACTTCTTTAATTGAAACCCCCAAGTCAAATTCAAAGGCATAAACCCTTTTCACATTCAAACAGCTTTAAAACACAAGTTTCATCTAAATAACCTTCTCCTGAAAGAGATACAATGCCTTTCTTAAGAAGCAAGACTAAATCACAATTTCCTCTTTATTAATTCATTTCGAAAGCATGAATTATCCTTTTCTTGATAATTCAAATAAAGACTCGGATTTTATAGAAATTTCGGCAGCACCTCCCCTAAAACTTGGACTTTTGCCACCCGGTTCGGGTCCCAACTAAATCGTTTCTCATTCCTTTTCAACAGCTCAAAACCAGAAATCAATTCAAAAGCAAGCTAAATCCAACAGTCGCCTCAATGGCATACCCCAAGGAAACCATTTCAAAAATCAACTCAATATCAACCGATTTAACTCATTTATAAAGCTTTAAAGAATCGGTTCAGCAATAAATCATTTATCAAAACCAGAGCAATTAAAACAACCCAGGCTGAATTTCAAGAGCATTCTATCTTTCACATCATCAAAATAATTGACTCAATTCAAACCAATCCTCAACGGATTAAACTCATTTCAAATATTTAAAGAATCAACTTCAAACATTACATTTCACAAGCCAGACAACAATTCAGCCAAACCAACATCCATAGTCATTCGAGTCAATCAATTGATACATAAGGCAGATACAATCACCAAATACACAATATCTCACATCAGTACCCATATGTAATAATTCCAATAATAAACTATAGTTTTCGGAAAACGCCCCTACCTCACAACATTGGAACCACAACCCAACTCGTTAACCAACTCCTTTTATCTCGACCCGAAATCACCGGCAATCAAAATCTCGGCTCTGCCCGCTCTCTCAAAAGCAGAAACAGCCCCAAACGACACAAGCAAATCGGATTCTAGCTCCTAAAACCATTAACATTACGATTACTTTATTACACATAACAGAACACTAACGCAGAGCTCTCGAAACCGGAATACTTACTGAAACTAAGAAAGAACGGCTGAACCGAACAGCAACGGCCTCTGAACCGGTTGGGCGGTAGCCCCAACAGCCACCTCCAGCGGCTGCGGCGACCCGACTCCGGCAACGGTGACTGAAACCAACATGCCGCGACAATAAGATTTCCATAATCTCACAAGAAACGAAGACCAAGTTTGAAACCCTTACCGGCATACTTTCCCGGCGACGGCAGCAGGGTCTCATGTGGCAGAAACTCAGCCCGGAGCTCCGGCGGCCATGGCGGCAGTTCCGACGGAGGCGGCAGTTCCGACGGAGGCGGCAGTGAGAGGCAGAACTGGCGAGCCCTCCTCTTCCAACGGCGGTGCTGCAGCAAGGAGCACAGCGGCGGCGTGTGAACCGGCGACGGCAGAAACGTGACGGCTCTCCCTCACGGCGCGCCTCCCTCTTGCGTGACTGGAGAAACAGAAGCGGAGCTCCATCATGACTCTCCCTCTACCTTGGACAGCGATATACAGCAGCGAGAGACCCGGCGGCGGCGCAGAATGGCAGAATCGCGACTGGTCAAGGAGAAAGAGCATGGCTTCGACGGCGGCGCTCCTTGTATGCGGCAGAACGCGATGGCAATGAAGCCTCATCTCCCTCCTTCGCATTACTCTCCTCCCCTGGCGACAGCAACGGCGACGGCACTCCTCGCCGGCACCGCGCCGCCCTTCGTCTCCGATTCCTCTCCCCACTTCCCTCCTTGGCTCGACGATGGCGCGACGACGGCGGTGAGGTCTAGAACGCCAGCGCAGCCTTCTTCCTCTCTTCGGCCAATAGTGCTTCGTGGGTGTGTGTGTTGTGTTTTTTCTGATTTTCCCCCTTTCTCTGCCTCTTTTCTCTCAATTTCTGTTTCTGAAGCTTTGTGTCAAAGGGGATGAAAGGAACTGTGTGTGTATGGTTTGCTGAGGGTGAACGGCGCTGAGAAGAGTGGGGGAGGGGCTAGGGTTTTGGCAAAACTAGGTTTAGAGGCAATTTTGTAATCTCAAATAAAATTGGGAAAAATATAATAATTGAAACCCAATTTAAATCCAACATTATTTGTATATAGAAAAATACTATTTGCTCATCAATTGTATAAATTATTTTCAATAAAATGCCCAAATCCAATAACTAGAAATAATATAATTAATTTTTCTATTTTTCAAAATAGCAGTAGTAATATTTAAAATATTACTTATCTAATTCAAATCATACAAAATCCTTATTATTTCATAACTATCAACTTTATAATTCAAATATAGAAAATAATCCAATAATTATAAAATTGGATAATAATCATAACTCGTCTCAAATTCAATAAACCAAAACTTGCCTTAATTATCTTTAATAAAATAATTTCTGAAATTAATGCTATAAATAACTATATGATTTGAGACTTACTCATGATAAAACTTTTCAAAAGTTCTGGGTCTTACACGATTAATTAGATTTAGTCTTAATATATACCAGATTGATAGTGAAATTTTTTCACTAACGGATATAGCAATAATAAGAGTGATACATGTCAATGCATGTAATAGATTGATAGATTATTGAACTAAAATTTTGATCGTCGTAATGATGACATATAGGTCGGATTTGTTAAAATGTGAATTTGATTTTCATAGCAATGACATATAGGTTGGATGGAAAGATTGTTGATGTGGAAGTTTGTTTGAGAAATAGCAGATGTATAAGTCAAATTTGCAAAATCGTAACAAAATTTATTAGACCTTTACTTAAAGAGGTGCAGGTAGGCATGCCTCATTAAAATCTCTCCAACCAAAACCTTTTTTGAAAAAAAATCTTTTGAGTAGGAAAAAGAGTACATGCTTGTCCTTATCTTTTTAACTGTAATATAACTTTAAAGAAGAAATATTCCAAGTATTACGTAAAGTTATACCATCTAAAGATTGAATATGATATATTCCATTACCAAGAACCTCTATAACTCGGAATGGACCTTCCCACTTAGCAGCTAGCTTCCCAAGAGGTGGAGGTCGTCTTGCATTTTCGGTCATTCTAAGTACCAGGTCGTTGACATGGAATGATCGAGGATAGACCTTTTAATTATATCGCCGAGCTATATGATGTTGCATTGCTCGGTGTTTGAGAGCAGCCATGTCACGAATTTCTTCTACAGAATCCAACTCTATTCGCCGAGCTTCTGAATTTGTGTTGTGATTGGTTGTTTGAATGCATAGTGATGATTGAGAGATCTCTAAAGGAATCATTGCATCACACCTATAAAACCAAATGAAATAGAGTTTCTTTAGTGGTAGAGTGACAATAGTATTGTAACTCCAAAGAATTTCTGGTATTAATTCGGCCCAAAGGCCTTTGGCATCATCCAATTTCTTTCTTAAGGCATATAAAATGACTTTGTTGGCTGCTTCAGCTAATCCATTAGTTTGTGGATGTTCAACTGAAGGAAAATGTTGATAAATCTTAAAGTTCTATAAGAAAGAAGTAAAATTATAATCGACAAACTGGTGACCATTGTCAGTGTGCATATGATATGTTTCCAGACAAATGAAATCATTTTTTGAGATGTTATTGATGAGTTTGGAAAATTCTATTTTAAATTAGTGATGATCAAACATTATTAATGTAATTAATTGTAAAATTATTAATTTCATTTCATTTCATATATGTGATTAAAATGATTTTGCTATGCAGGATTTTGTTAATGGGCTGAACAGAAAAAGAAAAAAAATGTTGCAAGCCCAATATGTTTGTGAAGATTCAGCCTTATTATTAAACTATTGAAAAATATGTTGGCTGAAATCATGATTATGTATTTGGGTCAGATTGGATTATTATTGCTACAAGCCCAAATAGATCTTTGCTAAATAAGACCAAAGCTTGGTCCGAAACCATTAAGCAAAGAAAGCAAAGTTTCATTGCTTCCAACGGATCTCTTTTTTAATCATGTGATGGAACTCAAAATTTTATTGAGTAGAGTTAATGCAGTCCTTGGAATCATGAGAGAGAAATTATGATTGATTAGATGGTTGGCCTTAATGAAGGCACACTACTCAGCATAGAGGAAACCAAAAGCAACTCACTTTTAATTATTTTGTTCAAACTTATTTAATTGCTTTTCTTTCTACTCTTTCTTCTCTCTCATCTATCTTCTCTATTCGGTCATATCACAGTAGCAACCATAGAAGCTATAGCAAGCTACCATAGAGAAGAAGAAGCAAGCAACAAGACCATCACAATGATGGCAAGAAAAAGAAAACAAAAAGTATGTTGTGGCTGAGATTCTCATCACTTATGGTAAGATTTGGTGAAGAGATCTTGGCTTCTCCATACCCAAAAATGGATGAAGAAGATTTCGGTTAGAGGAAGAAGATCCTTGGAGGGATAGCTTGATTATGATTCTGCTCAACCACCACAGGAGGTAGCTACAGTAGCTACGTGATGGAAGAGGCAGAGATTGGAGCAGATGAAGCTGTCATCATCAAGCATGCATCAAGGGCTAGGAGTTCATCTTAGAGTGCAAGGCAAGATGAAAGGCTCGGATTGATTATTATTGGTGACCAAGGAAGAACCAGAGGTAATTGCATGTTGGTTATTGCATTCGGTTACTTCTCCTCTCTCTCTGGCCAAACTGGTTTGCATGAAGAAGAAGAAGATTAGCTTGGTTTGTTTGGTTTCAACCGTGGAGGCTTCTGCCTATAAGTAAGGGCGAACAGCCAGGGCTTGATGCAAGGAGTGAAAGTGCAAGGCACAGGATTCTCAGAGCTACCTAAGCTAACAGAATTTCTTCTCCTTCAATGTTCTTCATTTTGTAATTTTCTATTTAATTTTGTCTGTCTTGAGTCTCATGGAAAAAGGCAAACAGTGAGGTTTGTAAGAAAAACCCATAGAGCGGAAAAAGGCAGAGAGTGCAAAATTAATAGAAAAAGCCATAGATGTCCTTAGAGGTCCTTTTTATATATGTGTTGTGTTTCATGATTCTGTGGGAATCCCCTTACAAGTTGGGTTAGCACTTAGCAGTTGAAAGCTTGGCAGTAACCAAGTCAAGTTCAGGATTGGGGTTTAGATTCTGGACTTGTCCCGGATAGGAAGGGTAGTTTCTAGGGAGAATTGGTGATTGTAATCAAAGATGATTATAGTGAAATTCTATTATTGTTGTGATGGAGACTGGATGTAGGCTGCACTGCACTTAGCAGCTGAACCAGGATATATCTGGGTGTAATTTTCTCTCTCTTCTACTTCATTTCTATTTCTGCTGCACAGGAGATAAAACTGAAAAATATCTCGTGCTGGATCACGAGATAAAAAAGAAAAGTCTTGTGGCTGGGTACGAGACAAAAATAAAAAAGTCTCCAGAAGTTGTTTTAAAAAGACCAGCAAGTGTTATCAAGTGAAAAAGGGGCTAAGATTCAACCCCCCTTCTCTTAGCCACTGAAACCATCAATTGGTATCAGAGCTTGGTCTCAAAGAGACCAAGCTTTACAGCTTGGAGAAAAGATCCAGATGGCAGAAAACAGTGGTTCAACTCTGGTGTCCTACAATCTGACAGAAGGACAGTCAAGCAACAGACCTCCTCTTTTCAATGGGAAAAAATACACCTATTGAAAGGAGAGAATGAAGATTTTTGTGCAAGTAGTAGATTACAGACTATGGAAGATCATCCTTGAAGGTCCTCAGTTTCCAACCACTACAAGTGCTGAAGGAGTAATCTCACTCAAACCAAAAGCCAGCTGGACCGAAGAAGACAGAAAGAAGGTGGAACTCAATGCCAAGGCTATCAACTTACTCAACTGTGCTATCAGCTTCGAGGAGTACCGATGGGTATCATGATGCACAACGGCAAAGGAAATCTGAGACAAACTTTAAATCACTCATGAAGGAACCACCATAGTAAAGAAGACAAGGATAGACATGTTGAACAGAGAATATGAAATATTTTCAATGAAGGAAGGAGAATCAATAGATGAAATATTTGAAAGATTCAACATCATCATTGTTGGCTTGGATGCTATGAGAATTACGTATCCTGATTCTGTGCTTGTGAGGAGAGTTCTTAGATGTCTTACTAAAGAGTGGAAAACAAAAGCTTTAATCATATCTGAGAGTAGTGGTTTAGATTCCATGACATATGATGACTTGAGAGAAAACTTACTTGCTTTTGAAAACACTTACTTGAAAAAAGATTCAAAAAAGAAAGGAATTGCTTTTACATCTGTTACTAACTCCCTAGATGATGAATCCAGTGATAATTCCTCTGAAAATGAATTTGTGTTTTTTGCCAAAAATTCAGGAAAATGGTGAAGTTCAAGGAGAGAAGCAAGGGAAGCAGCTCTAGGAAACAAAGGAAAGATCTCAGCAATGTGACATGTTACAACTGCAAAGAAACTGGGCATTTCAAGTCAGACTGCCCTAAGTTGAAGAAAGAAGAAAAGCCAAAGAAGGGAAAGAAGAAAGGGCTGATGGCCTCTTGGGAGGACTTAGAAAATGATTCTGAAGATGATGAAGAATCCGAAACCAAGTCTCAACCATGTCTTATAGCTGACCACGTTGAACAGGTAATCATTTCTAACCCTGACACTGAAGCTCTTCATCTTATGATAGATCATCTTTCTGAAAAAATAAGATGCTTTTTGCTGGATAATCAAGAACTTGAACAACCAATCACCATTCTTAAAGCAGAAAATGGTTTTCTTAAAGAAAAACTAAGGGAGGCCAAAACTGCTGTTGATCTTGTTGAAGAAAACAAGCAGTTAAAAGCCCAAATTAGGAGCTGTGAAAGTGATCATTTTGTTGTTGCATATGTAAACTGTTTTAAGGAAAATGAAGAGTTGCTTAAAGAGGTCAAAAGGCTTAAAGAAGACTTAGCCAAGTTCACTCAAAGTTATGAAAATCTGAATCAAATCTTGACTAGTCAAAAACCTCTTTATGATAAAGTTGGCTTGGGGTTCTATAAATCTGTTGAGAAACCTTATTTTGAAAACATTGCCTCATCTTCTAATGATACAAGGTTTCAAAACCCAACAAGCTTTAACAAAACAGCAACTCCAAGATTTTGTAGACTATGTAACCGAAATGGACACTTTCCCATTCAATGTTTTTTTGGTGAGAGGATGATTGGTGATAAAGTTTACAAAGTTATTTTTTATTATAATGGATTAGGACATAAGAGGTGGTTTAATGTGAAAGGATCCAAGAAAATTTGGATACCTAAGGTCACTTGAGCTTGATTTGTAGGTGTGCCTAGCATCCAAACGGAAGGAGAATATGTGGTACATGGACAGCCGATGTTCTAGGCATATGACCGGAAAGACAACCTTCTTCATAAAGCTTAATGAATATAATGGAGGATTTGTCACTTTTGGTGATGATGCAAAAGGAAAGATAGTGGCTGTTGGGAAAGTGGGTAAAAGCTTTTCATCTTGTATAAATGATGTTCTTCTTGTAAATGGTTTGAAACATAATTTACTTAGTGTAAGCCAATTATGTGATCTAGGATTTGAAGTTATTTTTAGAAAGTTTGTGTGTTTGGTTGTTTGTGAAAAAATTGAGAATATTTTGTTTGAGGCTAGAAGATGCAATAATGTGTATGGATTGACTCTTGAGAACTTGAACGAACAAAATGTAACATGTTTTACCTCTCTTGAATCTGAAAAATGGCTATGGCATAGAAAGTTGGGTCATGCTAGCATGTACCAAATTTCTAAGCTAGTCAAGAAAAATTTGGTTAGAGGAATTCCAAATATCAAATTTGATAAGGATCTTACTTGTGATGCTTGCCAATTAGGCAAACAAGTAAAATCCTCTTTTAAACCAAAAGATGAAATCTCAACCAAAAGGCCATTAGGGATGTTACACATTGATCTTTTGGTCCAACAAGAACTCAAAGTTTAGGAGGTAAACACTATGGTCTAGTGGTGGTAGATGATTACTCTAGATTTGGTTGGGTACTTTTTTTTGCTCATAAAAATGATGCCTTTTGTGCTTTCTCAACCCTTTGCAAGAAAATTCAGAATGAAAAAGATTTAAAAATTGCCCATTTGAGAAGTGATCACGGAAGAGAATTTGAAAACCAAGACTTTGAAAAATTCTGTGATGACTTTGGAATTGCTCATAACTTTTCATGCCCCAGAACCCCTCAACAAAATGGGGTGGTTGAGAGAAGGAATAAAAGCCTTCAAGAGATGACTAGGGCCATGCTTTGTGAGAATGAGATTCCAAAATTTTTATGGGCTGAAGCTGTAAATACAGCTTGTTACATTTTGAATAGGACCATTATTAGAAAAGGGTTGAAGAAAACACCTTATGAGCTATGGAAAGGAACCCCTCCAAGTCTTAAGTATTTTCATGTTTTTGGATGCAAATGCTTTGTTCTTAACAATAAAGAAAACCTTGGTAAATTTGATTCAAAATCCTATGAAGAGATGTTTGTTGGATACTCCACCACTAGCAAGGCCTATAGCATTTATCTCAAGGAACATAGGACCATAGAGGAATCCATACACGTCTCTTTTTGTGATTCTAATTCAATTCCTAGTGCTGTGATTGAAGATGATACAGATTTTGAAGATATTGTCATCAAGAAAACCAGTGAAGAAAATCCCAAGTCTACTCAAAATAAAGAATCAGCCAGTCCAGTTTTGTCTCGTCAGATTGGAGGAGACATTTCCATTTTGTCTCCTGAGCCAGCAAGAGAAACTGAAACAGTAAGACCCACAGAAGTTCATCAAAGTTCAACACCACTCCGGAAGCCTAGAGAATGGAAGTCTATGAGGGGTTATACTCATGACTTCATCATTGGAGATCCCTCTCAATGTGTAACAACAAGATCCTCAACCAAAAGGCAATCCGAACCAAGCAACCTTGCCCTCTTGTCACAAATGGAGCCCAACAATGTAAAACAAGCTCTTGAAGATCCATCATGGGTCAAAACCATGCAAGAAGAGCTTTCTCAATTCGACAAGAATGAGGTTTGGACACTAGTACCCCATCCGGATGGTAAGAAAGTTACGGGTACTTAGTGGGTGTTCAAAAATAAGTTAGGTGAGGATGGTAAAGTTGTTCGTAACAAGGCTAGATTAGTGGCCCAAGGTTACGATCAAGAAGAGGGAATAGATTTTGATGAGTCTTTTGTTCCGGTAGCAAGAATGGAAGCAATTAGGTTGCTTCTTGCCTATGCTGCCCATAAGGGTTTTAAAATGTTTCAAATGGATGTAAAATGTGCTTTTTCTTAATGGCTTTATTGATAGAGAAGTGTTTGTGGCACAAACCCCGGGTTTTGAAGATAAAGAATTTCCAAACCATGTTTTCAAACTCTCTAAGGCTCTTTATGGCCTTAGACAAGTTCCAAGAGCTTGGTATGAAAGGCTTAGTGCCTTCTTGTTGGAAAATAAATTTCAAAGGGGTACCACCGATACTACTTTATTTATTAAAGCATCTAATGATAATATCCTCCTAGTTCAAGTCTATGTGGATGACATTGTGTTTGGATCGGCCAATGAGTCCTTGTGTGAAGAGTTTGGAAAACTCATGACTAGTGAGTTTGAGATGAGCTTAATAGGAAAGCTAAATTTCTTTCTTGGCCTCCAAATTAAACAAACTCCTAGTGGTACCTTTATTCACCAAGGAATGTATGCAAAAGAACTTATAAAAAAATTTGGCCTAGAAAGTTCCAAACCAATGGGAACACCAATGCATCCAAACACAAAACTTGAAAAGGATGATGATGGCAAAGATGTAGATGAAACAAGGTATAGAGGAATGATAGGTTCACTCATGTACCTTACCTCCTCTAGACCGGACATTGTTCAAAGTGTGGGTGTATGCTCAAGGTTTCAATCTCACCTAAAAGAATCTCATCTTACAGCCGTTAAGCGCATCATTAGATACATTAAGGGAACTAGTGATTATGGCTTGTGGTATCCAAAATCTGATGATTTTTATGCAGTAGGGTTTTGTGATGCAGATTATGCGAGAGATATGGTGGATAGAAGGAGCACATCTGGCATGTGTTGCTTCCTTGGAAGCTCACTCAACATGTGGTCAAGCAAAAAACAAGCCACAGTGGCTCTATCCACAGCTGAAGCTGAATATATTTCTACATCTGCATGTTGTTCACAACTAATTTGGTTAAAAATGCAGTTGAAAGATTACAAATTAAAGATCAATAGTATACCCTTATTTTGTGATAATATGAGTGCTATAAATATTTCAAAAAATCATGTTCTGCACTCAAGAACTAAGCACATTGAAATTAAATATCATTTCATTAGGGAACATGTGCAAAAGGGTACTATTGATATTCAATTTGTAAAATCTGAAGATCAACTTGCTGACATTTTTACAAAACCCCTCTATGAAGACAGATTCTGCACTTTGAGAAAAAGTTTAGGAATGATTGATTTGAATTCTATTGATAACTTGTGAAATTTTTTATTCTGCTCAGTTTTGTCTTGTAGGAAAGCAGGAGATAAAAATCAGGGTGTGTTGAAAGGGCTATAATCAAGGGGGAGACTGCACAGAAATTATTTCTTTTGGGCCCCACCAAACTTCTTTGACCCCACTCTGACCGTTTTATTAGTTCCTTCTTGTGTAAATCACAATCTCTTTTTGTTGTCTCATCAAATCTTGTTGTAAGAGGATATTGTCAAATCAAATCTTTTCCCTCCTCTAATCCCTTGATTCTAGAAAACCACTTTTTAGTTTTATTTCAAATAAAAGGAAACTCCCTTTGTTAATAACCGTTCATTAATGGTCATTAAACTCCCTCCAATTCTCTCTCCACTCCACATTTAATGCGTCTCTAACCTTCCTCTTCACTCCACTCAATTCGGCTCTCTACAACTCTCCTTCTTCTACTTCTCCATTTTCTTTATCATGAAAAAGAAAACTACCCAAAGAAAAAGTAAAAGAATCCTCTTCTCCCAAAAACCTTCCACACCTCAAACTCACACCCACATACATATTCATTCTACCTCTTCATCTTCTCCCTCACCACCATCCAAACACACAGACACCATGAGGAGGAAAGTAATCGCAACGAAGACATCTTTAAGGAAAAAGAAGGATAAGGTTCCCATGGCTGAAGAAGAAGAATCCCACACTTCACATCTTCCATCACCACCGCAATCACCACCAAAGAAGACCACACCCGAACGCAGTACCCAGAAAACAAAAGGGTTCGTGTTTAATAACACCAGGGAGCCAGAAAACTTGGAGTCATTGGATTTCAAAAACAAGTTCAACAAATCACATTCACATTTTGATCCGGCCAGGTTCAATTCTTGTGCCTCCTATGAATTCCACAAGGAGGTATTGGAAAAACGCCACCTTTGTGCTACCTATCTCGTCAATCTCGACTCACTCACAAACAAAGGGATCAATATTTCTCCTCTGTTTGAACTTCTACAATGGACACCACTGCTCCATCTTCAGAAGCCTGTCTACCCCGGATTGGTCCGTGAATTTTATGCAAACATGCAGCTGATAGATGACACCATCCACTCCTATGTCAAGAGGGTTTATATAACTCTGAACTCTGAAACTATCGGGACTGTCCTAGGCTATACAGATGAGGGGCCAAGGGCGTATATGACTGAGAAGTGGGACTCCCAGGTTGGAGTCACATACAAAATTGCCCTGCAACATATTTATGAAAATTTATCTGGCTTGGACGGCACAATTCTGACTCACAATGCCCTCGGCCCTACAAACACTCTGCTCCACAGGATCATCACTCATATCCTAACCCCTCAAAGTGGTTCCCAAAATAGAGTAACCATTTCTGACTCTCTCATACTTTTTGCTCTTGTTACATCTACTCCTATCTCATTTGGTTACCTTATGATAAGACACATGTGGAAATCAGTTAAGAGCACCAAAAAGACGAATCTGCCTTATGGCATGTTTTTAACAAGTATCTTTGAATATTTTAAAATTGATCTCACAAATGAAGCTGTAAAAAATAAGGTATCTATGATCAAAGGAGGAGGAGCTATGAAGGGAACCAAGGGGAAGAAATTAGCAGCCTCGGATAGTGACTTTGAGAGTCAGCCTGAGTTCTCCAAGACAACCGAGTCAATCAAAGAAATCCTCACCGAATTCACCAACATGTTGGAGCTAATGGTACAATCCTATAAGGCAGCCCGCAAGCAAGCCTTTGAACATGAGAGGGCTTGGATGAGGTGCAAGGATAGGGTGAGTCTGATGTTACAGAGTTTTGAGGAGGAGTTGGGTGCTGCTAGTGAAGAAGAGGCGGATGAATTTGAGTTCCACTTATTTGATGATTAATCATTTTCTTTTCGTTGATATTTGGCTTGTTTCGACTCAATCTGATACTGTAGTAGTTTATTTTGGTACTTTAGACCTATGACACTGTGATACACTCTGGATATTTTGGGTATATTTTGGATATTTTGTTTTCTATGTCATTTTTTGCAGGTGCCCCTTGATGCCAAAAGGGAGAGAAATGGCTGAAAATTGAAATTGAGAGAAAACAGGAGATGAAATCCTTGTGGATTTATGATCACCCTTGTTTTAATTATTGTTTGCTGTTCAGTTGGTTTGATATATGTTTAATTATTGTTTCCTGTTCAGTTGGTTTGATATATGCTTGTGATGCATTTGTTTCATAGATATACCTGCTGGGTTTTGATCAGAAATATGCATTTGACTTATGCATTTGATTTATCTTGAGGAAGCAATACCTTGGTGAATCTGTTTATTGCCTTAGAAATATACATGTGATTTACCTCGGTAAATATGCTGGCTGAACACTTTATTTTTGGTAGTTTCTTTAAGCTATGATATAAAAATAAAGTTTGATAGTTGCTATGGTTTGAAATGATCATGCTTGATTAGAAATATTTTTCTTGCCATGATTAATTTGCTATGATTTGTTAATTGGAAAATATTTTCAAAATAACTTGAACAGCAGCTTCAGGAAACATCAATTTTTTTGTACTCAATTGTTTTGTATGTGATTGAGTAGAAAATCAATTTATGATAACAAATGAGTTTTGTTTATCAATCCAACTCTGCTCATAAATCAAGCATTCAACAATTTCAAAATTAATATGTTGAATAACATAGTTTCCTTAAGCTTGATTTTTAAAGTTACAAGTATAAAGCTTCCCTTGGTAAAATAGCATATATTAAGGGGGAGCCATGTAACAATTGGAAAGGGAAAAATTCAAATATTCAAAGGGAGTACTCTATACTCTAATCTTTAATTCC
Organism: Arachis hypogaea; assembly: GCF_003086295.3. Taxonomy (NCBI): domain Eukaryota; kingdom Viridiplantae; phylum Streptophyta; class Magnoliopsida; order Fabales; family Fabaceae; genus Arachis; species Arachis hypogaea. The sequence continues at coordinate 92,750,158 of NC_092047.1, read as the reverse complement.
TTTCCATTTCAATTTTTAATAATATTTGTCATCAAGGGGGAGATTGATGAGTTTGGAAAACTCTATTTTAAATTAGTGATGATCAAACATTATTAATGTAATTAATTACAAAATTATTAATTTAATTCCATTTCATATATGTGATTAAAATAATTTTGCTATGCAGGATTTTGTTAATGGGCCGAACAGAAAAAGAAAAAAAATGTTGCAAGCCCAATATGTTTGTGAAGATTCAGCCTTATTATTAAACTATTGAAAAACATGTTGGCTGAAATCATGATTATGTATTTGGCCCAGATTGAATTATTATTGCTACAAGCCCAAATAGATCTTTGCTAATAAGACCAAAGCTTGGTCCGAAATCATTAAGCAAAGAAAGCGAAGTTTTATTGCTTCCAACGGATCTCTTTTTTAATCATGTGATGGAACTCAAAATTTTATTGAGTAGAGTTAATGCAGTCCTTGGAACCATGAGAGAGAAATTATGATTGATTAGATGGTTGGCCTTAATGAAGGCACGCTACTCAGCATAGAGGGAAGCAAAAGCAACTCACTTTTAATTATTTTGTTCAAACTTATTTAATTGCTTTTCTTTCTACTCTTTCTTCTCTCTCATCTATCTTCTCTATTCTGTCATATCACAGTAGCAACCATGGAAGCTATAGCAAGCTACCATAGAGAAGAAGAAGCAAGCAACAAGACCATCACAATGATGGCAAGAAAAAGAAAACAAAAAGTATGCTGTGGCTGAGATTCTCATCACTTATGGTAAGATTTGGTGAAGAGATCTTGGCTTCTCCATACCCAAAAATGGATGAAGAAGATTTCGGTCAGAGAAAGAAGATCCTTGGAGGGATAGCTTGATTCTGATTCTGCTCAACCACACAGGAGGTAGCTACAGTGGCTACGTGATAGAAGAGGCAGAGATTGGAGCAGATGAAGCTATCATCATCAAGCATGCATCAAGGGCTAGGAGTTCATCTTGGAGTGCAAGGCAAGATGAAAGGCTCAGATTGATGATTATTGGTGACCAAGGAAGAACCAGAGGTAATTGCATGTTGGTTATTGCATTCGGTTACTTCTCTTCTCTCTCTAGCTGAACCGATTTGCATGAAGAAGAAAATTAGCTTGGTTTGTTTGGTTTTAACCGTGGAGGCTTCTCCCTATAAGTAAGGGTGAACAGCCAGGGCTTGATGCAAGGAGTGAGAGTGCAAGGCACAGGATTCTCAGAGCTACCTAAGCTAACAGAATTTCTTCTCCTTCAATGTTCTTCATTTTGTAATTTTCTGTTTAATTTTGTCTGTCTTGAGTCTCATGGAAAAAGGCAAACAGTGAGATTTGTAAGAAAAAGCCATAGAGCAGAAAAAGACAAAGAGTGCAAAATTAAAAGAAAAAGTCATAGATGTCCTTAGAGGTCCTTTATACATCTGTGTTGTGTTTCATGATTCTGTGAGAATTTCCTTGCAAGTTGGGTTAGCACTTAGCAGTTAAAAGCTTGGCAGTAACCAAGTCAAGTTCAGGATTGGGGTTTAGATTCTGGACTTGTCCCGGATAGGAAGGGTAGTTCCTAGGGAGAATTGGTGATTGTAATCAAAGATGATTATAGTGAAATTCCATCATTGTTGTGATGGAGACTGGATGTAGGCTGCACTGCACTTAGCAGCTGAACCAGGATATATCTGGGTGTAATTTTCTCTCTCTTCTACTCCATTTCTGTTTCTGCTGCACAGGAGATAAAACTGAAAAATATCTCGTGCCGGGTCATGAGATAAAAAAGAAAAGTCTCGTGGCTGGGTACGAGACAAAAATCAAAAAGTCTCCAGAAGTTGTTTTAAAAAGGCCAGCAAGTGTTATCAAGTGAAAAAGGGGCTAAGATTCAACCCTCTCCCCCTTCTCTTAGCCACTGAAACCATCAGTTATTTTTACCAATGATTGTGCCTCAATCCAATTAGAAAAATAATCAATAGCTACTACTAAAAACTTAATCTGACCTGGTGCCATAGGAAAAAGGCCCAAAATATCAAGTTCCCATTGATAAAAAGGCCAACTTACTTCAAAATTATGTAGCAGCTCGGCTGGAACATGTATTAATGGAGCATGTTTCTGAGATTTTATACAAGTCTTTACTTTTTCCAGACAATCTCATTGTAAACTCAGCTAGTAGAATCTTGCATAGAGTATTTTTGAAGATAGACTCTAAGCTCCTACATGAGTACCACAGACTCTTTCATGAGCTTCTGCTAAAGCAATGTCAGCCTTTGACCTATTTAAACATTTTAAAAGAGGACGAGTATAACCTCATTTATAGAGTTTATCATTCAATAAGGTAAAAAACACTACAAGAAAAATACCCATTCAGCTACACTTTTTTTAAGCTACATTTGAAAAGCGTAGCCTATTCTATGAATAGGCTACGCTTTTCTCCGTGTTGCCTTTTTATATGAGAAAAGGATACACAATTGTGGCATCATTTAAAAAGTGTAGCCTTAGGTATTTTAGAAATCACTTATAAAGCGTAGCCGTAGGTTAATATCTATAAGTTCACTTTTTGTATCAAAGGGGACGCTTTTAGAGAGTAGCCTATTCATTAAGTTTTGGGTGCATTTTAAAAGTGATGCCTAATGTATGAGACCAAATCCTAACACTTAGTGAAATTTTTATTCTCTTTCAATTCTCTCCAAAAGCACACACGCACACATCACCTTCAATTGGAGGAACCCTCACCTTCGCCAATCCTTTGGCACACAATCCTCACCTTCGCCATTCTCACCTTCAACACACATCACCTACGACACTCATCACCTTCGCCTTCTCACCGTCGCTGTTGACCGTCGCCACCCAGTCACCACTCACCACATGGCTGCGCCACTCACTAGTCACCAGCTCACCACTCACAAGCTCACACTCGCATCCTCACTCACACACACACAAAAGAGGGAAAAATTAGAAAAGGGGAGAACGGGAAGAAGAAGAGAAGAAGAGAGGAGAGGGGAAGGAAGGAGAGGACGACGCCGGCTAGGGCTCTACCGCGCGGACCATCGTCGTTGCGTGCGCTGACTGTCGCCTCGCATTGCCATCTCGTGCACTCACCGTCGCCGCTCAGCATCATCGTCGCATGTGCTCACTGTCGCTGCTCAGCATCATCGTCGTCGCTCAGCATCGTCATCGCCGCTCACCTGAGAAGGTATGTATCGATTTTCAGTTTGTTCTGTGAAATTTGGGAGGTTTTGGGTTCCAATTTTAGGGTTTTTAATTAGGGGTTGTAGCTTCTGGATATGACACTGATAGGAATTGGGGGTTTTACTGCATGAATGGTTTTAGCTTCCTGGTAGCCGAGAAGCATGTAGCGCAGAGCACTCGACTCCTCAACTGATGAAGAGTCCTTGATCAAATTCTTGATCTCCTTCACAACATCCAAGTAATCTGAATCTGATAACCACAATCCATAGTGGAAATTCTTCAGCTTTATCACAACAACACAAATTCAGCATTTTCTATATTGGGAGAGAATCACACAGAACAGAGGAATCGAGGCAGAGCACCTGAAAAGAAAATAGGAGAAGTGCATGTAGAACGTGTGGTTGAGACAGCATACTTGTGCTCTCCATAGGAGGAAGGGTAAGAGAAGAGAGGATCCTGAATGATCCAAAGGGGAAGATCTGAATAAGCATTTGGATTGAGAGAGAATGGTGTAGAGAGCGAGGAAAAGAGTTGTGAAGAGGTATACCAGAGAAAAACAGAGGAGCTTGGATTGGAAGATTAGAGGTTTAGTAGTGGTAAAGCCATTTTTGATGTGTTTTGATGTGAGAATGCAGACAGTAACTTGTGTCTTTGCTAGCTGCAAGCCTTCCAGACAATGCTACTTTCTTCTTGACCTATGTGGCTCTCAAGTAAGATAATATTTCATATTTCATTTATTTATTTACTATTATTCTTCTGGTAATGCTGATTAAGTCTGTTTGTTATATATGCTAAAGGGTGCATTAATGCAAACTTGATTTACAAATGGTGTTTCCATGATCTTGTTAGTTATCATCTTCTTATGAAGTTGGGTTGTGCATATGATTTAATGTTCAACCAAATTAAATGACTTCTATTCTGTTTGTTAGATTTTTTGTTGGCTATGGTCTTGAGCTGTCCCGATTATAGTAATTACTTGATGAGGTAGAGATTTTTCAAGTCTTTTTATAATAATAAAAGTTGGATGTGTAAAAATGTAGAATAACATAGAACATAACTGGAATAAGGACATACATATATGCTGCTGAAGGCACTTGTTTATGTTGATTGCATGTATCTGAAGGTTCTTCAAATGTTCTGTTTCTCAGTAAATCTTTTACTTTACATAATTTATTTTGCTCCCAATAACACTACATAATATTATACACTCAAGATGCAAGCTCAAAAGAAAATGAAATGCAATCTCTATATCTGCCCATTTAGTTAATTAACATTGCATGTATAAAATTGATTTCTTTAATATTGAAGCTTGATTGGTGTTCTATTTTTCATCTCATTTTAATATTTGTTTCTATAGAAAAGCCATACCATATGTCATGTATTACATGTCTTGGTCAATGAATTGTTACCTTCTGCAGAATTTGCTCATTTTTTAGCTAATTAAGACTTATATTTTTTACCTTATTGCTGCAAGTTTGTGTTTGCAACCTTTTAGGTTTTAACAGACTCTAGCCATGCCCTGCTTTTGTAATGCATTTCTTTGTGATAATCCAGCTACTTCATTATGTGCTTCAATTGTAATACCATACCCATATTCATATACCATATGCATTTCAGTGATGGGCTTTTCCCCATTTATCTTCAAATAGTGCCTGGTTGTTATGATATTTGTTTTGTGCTGCTTAACAACAATAATGGTTTGTATTTGCTGAATGCAATTAAAAGTTACTGTTTATGACATTCAATAATCTGGTTTTTTTGGTCTTATGTGCATAGCTAGAACTCTATGCAGATTATGATCCAAAGATGCTGCTACCTTTTCTACATAGCAGTCAGCACTATACTCTTGAGAAGGTTTGTCCCTATATCTAATTTAAGTGTGAAAGTCTGGTTAATTAGTGCATGAAAAATGCTATAGGGACATATCAGGATTGTGTTAAAGGAAATGGAAGAAAGAAACACCTGTACATTTTCATGGTTTGAATGAAACAAGATAATACATAATTCCTTGAATTCACCTCTTCTGCCGTGACCATGTTATTTTTTTTAGTATATGCTTTCTTGGTTTACTATGACTACGTGTTCGATTTAATTTTTATAACTACAAATGTCATTATGAATATTTTTTTAACTACTTTTCTATATAATTATGCAGGGTAACAATGAAGATTAAGCAATGAAGATTAAGCTGACTATTATTGTGGTTTATTGGCTAAGATAGAGTGCTATTTAGAATCTTTACATGTATGGTTGACTAATGATTTTTATTAGAAGATACTTTTATTGGATAAGTGATATTATGGTTTTGATATGGCTATGCTTATTTTAGTTTGAGTTGTATGAATTTTTAGTTTGAGTTGTATGAATTTTTACAGTTAACTTCATTCTAGTACTTTTGGATCAATGTTATAAATATATTTTGGTTAGAGACAATTTTTATTATATAAAGAAATTATTTAGTATAATTATGTATTTATTTTTATTTTGTAATATTCAACTCATTTATACATGTAATCATATTAACTATTATGTTGTATTAATAATTATTAGATATATATATATACATAAAAAAAAAAAGACCTAAGGCTACACTTATATGAACAATAGTTATAGTATACAAAAAAAAAAAAAAACGAGACCTAAGGCTACACTTATATACAGTAGCTATAGTATACAAAAAAAAAAAAAAAAGAGGGACCTAAGGCTACGCTTATAAAAAGTAGTTATAGTATACAATGTGGCTATGCTTTACAAGTGATGCAGTAGCGTTGAAAAGCGTAGCCTATTCTGGAAGAATGAAAGCTGAAAAGCGTAGCCTTTGGTCCTGGACAGCATCACTTGAAAAGCGTAGCCTATTCCCAAACGGCAAAAGCGTAGCCCTTGGTGCAGAAAAGCGTAGCCTTTGAGAATAGGCAACGGCCGAATAGGAATCACCCCAAAAAGCGTAGCCGTAGCCCAAAAAGCGTAGCCGTAGCCTAAGGCATCATTTTTTTTCACTTTTGGCTACACTTTTCAAGTGTACCTGAATGGGTGTTTTTCTTGTAGTGAAAGGAAGCCTACCGCCGGAACTTCTTTAGGTCATCGATTTGTGATGGCATATTTCCAGTTCTCAAATACTTAATATAAGGCCAATGTCAGTCATGTTCCCGAGTAATACTTAAAACATTGGTTAAATTTACATTGGGTGATACCAAAGTAGATTGTGATAGAGTTGAAGTGTGTGATTGTACTTGCTAATTTAGATAAAATGTCAGCTCTATGATTCTGTTCTCTCGGGATATGATGAATTTCAAATTTGAAAAAATGGGAAATTAGAGAATCGACAATAACCAAATATTTTATTAAAAGAGGATCTTTGACTTGGAAGAGTTTATTTACTTGTTAGATGACTAACAGAGAATCACAATGTACCTTTAGTTATGAAATATCCAGGTCCATGGCTAATCGCAAGCCAACGATAAGGGCTTCATATTCATCTTGATTGTTGCTCGCTTTAAAGAAGAAATGTAGAGAATGTTCTAAGACAGTTCCATTACCATCTTCAAGAAGAACACCAGCCCCACAACTATGTGAACTAGAAGCACCATCCATATAAAGGGTCCATATAATAGAATGATCATTTGAGTCAGGAGTAGTAAATCTGACGACAAAGTTTGCTAAGTACTGAGATTTGATGGATCCCCAGTTTTGAAACTGAATATCAAATTGAGAAATTTTGACAGACCATTTTATAAGTCGCTCAGCTAACTCTAGTTTAGTAAGCACTTGTCGTAATGGCTGCTCAGTCCGAACAATATAACATGGCTTTGAAAATAAGGTTGGAGACGTCTAGCTGAAAACACCAAAGCTAAAGTGAGCTTTTTAATCTTCAGATAGTGAAACTCGGCATGATGTAATAATTTGCTGACAAAGTATACAGGGCGTTGCATTTTATTTCTCTCTGTAACAAGAACAAAGCTAATTGCCTAATGGATAAGTAAAGATAAAGCTTCTCTCCATTCTCAAGCTTTTGTAAATTAGAATGTTTTGAAAGAATAGCTTTAAGATTTGAAAAAGCATTTTCACATGTATCATCCTAATTAAAATAATTTTTCTTTTTCAATAATTGAAAAAATAAGAGGATTTAGAAGCTAGACAAGATAGAAATCTAGATAAAGCAGCTAGGGATGTCAATGGGGCAGGGCGGGGGCGGGAGATGCCTCCTTGCTCCCCATCCCCGCCCTGAGATTTGCTCCCCATCCCCGCCCCATTCCCCGCTGTGGGGGAATATTGCTCCCCATCCCCATTCCCCACGGGGCTCCATTCCCCGCGGGGACCCCATTCCCCATGTACATAATAGTTTTAACTAATTATTAATTTCCATATGAATAGAGCTGCAAGTATCTATCTTATACAAAAACTGCAAGATTTTATACAAAAAGTCTAAATGACACGATGGTGACTTCTTTCGAAATAACGCAATGGGAACGCAACGACGAGCCAAAGGACAAAGTAGTAGATGAGGTGGGAGATGCGGCAACAAAGAGGAGAATGGACACGACGGCAGAGTTATGAAAAAGAACGCCGCAAAAGAAATTACGACGCGGTAAGGGTGATGGCACGGTGAGGTATGACGATGCGATGAGAAGGGTGACGAAGGGGTGGCTGCAGAGAGGTTGGATGAAGTATGGACTGCCTTAGGAATCTCTGAATTGAAGAAGGGTTATACAAATAAAGATTAGGATTTTTGGGTTTCTATATATATGTGTGTGTGAGAAATTTCTAAAAAACATATATGAGAAATAAACTATTAAGGATAATTCAAGGAATTCATAAATTTCGGGGAATAGCGGGGATGGGGCGGGGATCCCCGCTCGAGTCCCCGCGCCTGCTTCGGGGGAATTTTGTCCCCCATCCCCATCCCCGCGGGAAAAATTCCCCACAATCGGATCCCCATTCGGGGCAGTCCCCGCAGGGATCCCCGCGTTTCGGGGAATTTTGCCATCCCTAAAAGCAGCAAGTCTCTCTGTTAATCGTTGAACTTCTTTGATATTGTCTGAGGATTCTTCATTTCTAACACAGCTCAGCATTTTTTAGGATTGGCTTCTATCTCAGCTTGTGAGTAAAAGACAAGAAACTTACCCCCTTAAATACCAAAAACACATTTTTCTAGGTTCAATATCATGTTGTACTTTCGTATTTGAGTAAAGATTTTAGTGAGACCAACAACGTGAGACTGAACAATCTTGGTCTTTGCCACCATGTCGTTAACATATACCTTCATGTTGTGACCAATTTGTTTAGCAAATACTTTATCCACGAGTCTTTGATAAGTAGCCCCTACATTCTTAAAACTAAAATGCATAACTTTATAACAAAAGTTGCCATATTCAATTATAAAAGTAGTTTTATCTTGATTCGAGAGATGCATTAAGATTTGATTATAACCAGAATAAACATTCATGAAACTTAAGGTAACGAAACTAGAAGCATTATCAACTAAAGTATCAATAGAAGGTAGAGGATATGCATCCTTCGGGCAAGCTTTGTCTACATCGTTGAAATCAACAAACATGTGCCATTTACCATTATGTTTTTTTACCATAACAATATTAGCTAACCAAGTTGTAAACCTGATTTCTCGTATAAAATTGGCATCAATGAGTTTTTTGGTATCCTCTAAGGATGCTTGTCGTTTATCTATACCAAGGTTGCATTTTTCTTTATTGCTATAGGTCGAACTGATGGATTCAATGCCAACTTATGATAGATAATAGAAGGGTCTATGCCAGGCATATCCGTAGGAGTCCAAGCAAACAAATTTGCATTTTGTTAAAGAAATTGTTGGAGCTTTTTTTTTCTCTTTTCCTTGCAAAGTTGCACCTATATAGGTAAATTTGGTTGGATCGTTACTTAAAGGTATCTTTTGTAATTCTTCCATTGGAGTAGGTATGTCCTGAAATTCAGCTCTCGGATCTAACTCGGATAATTGTGGAAAATTGGTTGAGTTATCAACAACATTGATGTGTGCACATATAGCTCAGCTGGAAGTAGTCGTTTGTTGACTGGCGTTGTAGCAGTGTCGAGCTTCGCGATGATCACTATGGATGGTAGCAACAAGATTGTCCTACACATGGAACTTAACACACGGATGAATTGTGGATACTATAGCACTAAATATATTTAAGAAAGGATGACCAAGTATTAAATTATAAGGACTGAAATAATCAACAACAAGATACTAAATATCTAATGTTTTAGTTAAGGGATGCTCACCCAGTGTGGTTTGTAACCACATAGATCCCAGAACAAGTATGCCTTCACATGAAAAATCCATTAAGACACAAGTGGAATGTTCTAATATGTGATTGCTTAACTTCATCTTCTAAAATGTAGAATAAAAAAGCATATATGCGCTGTTTCTAGGATGCAAAAGTACTTTTTGAACAATTAAATACCCTAACTGGATAGATATTACCAATGGATTATCCAAGTTGGTTAGAGTTGTGTGGAAATCAGATGGCTTAAATACTATATTTAGAAAGATAGGGGGAGGTTAACGGGTACTAACAGCTCTTTCTACCGAAAACATAGCTCGGTATGTGCACTTACAAGCAAAGCTTGTAATTCCACCACTAGTAAATCCCCAAAATATGCAATTGATGACCACCCAAGGTTGATCAGGCTGAGAATGTACAATTTTGTCTTTTTCCCGAGAAACTTGCCCTGCAGGAGAGTGGTTGATAGAGTGTTTTGTGCGCCTTTAAATGTGGCAACCGATGTATTTATCCAGATGTCCCTGCCAAGCTAATCATTGTAACAGATCTTTGGCGATTACGCACTCGTCAGTAGCGTGACCATGCTTCTGATAAAAAGCACATTACTTCATGTTGTCCACATTCTTCAGATCTTGGTAGGTGCCTGCCTTCCTAGGAGGTTTAATAAGATTGTTATTCAATATTTCCTTAATAATTTTGTCTCTCTTAATATTGAATTGTGTATAAGAATCATATCATGGTGTTAGTCGAAAAGACTTCTTGTTTTCCTGAGCTTTGTCATTATCTTTGTTAGTGTTGCTCTTTTCAGACCTCCGAGCTTGTTGAAACTCTTCGATCTCCATTTGACCTTTAGCTTTCTCCTGAAATTCAGCCAAGGTTCGTGCTTTAGCAACAACTATAGTCTCTTCAAACTTTTCTGAGCAAAGTCTATTCTTAATAGCATGTAGATGCACCAAGTAACATAGTCTCGAAGACTTTCATGTTGTCCCTGCTTGATCGTGCTTAAATAATCCGAATCATGCAAGTAAATAAAGGATATAGCAAATTGATCGTCAAACAGTTTATCTAGCTCTTGAAAATATGAAATAGAATTTGCAGACAAAGAAAAAAACCAATCAAGTGCGAGACTGTCTAAAAAGATGGAAAAATAATGACATAGAATAGGGTCAGAAGCACCATTTACTAGCATCATGGAATGAAATTTTTTGATGTACTTTTTTGGACCAACCAAGCCATCATAAGGAGTTAAAGTCATTGATAATGAAAAATTTCTAGGAAATTAGAAATTCATGACATTTGCAGTAAATGGTCCTGCTATGTTGACTGGGTCCGCTTCATGATCTGATTGATCTTCCCCTTGTTCCCGAGTTTCAAAAACATGGGTTGGATCAAATTCGTCCTCTTTGCCATCTTATTGTTCCTCATGATGATCATCATCATGAGTTATTCGAGCATTCGTAAACTCGACTATCTGATTTGTCATTCTTTGATTTTCTTCTGTCATGCGCTGATTAGCTTGTTGTAGCTATCACCATCCGAAGAAGTTTGGACGACATTGGAGGAGGTTGATCAGTCATGTGTACACGTTATAATTTGGATCCCAGAAGAAATTTAAACCGAGCCCAATGGTGGGCGCCAATTGTTCTTGTATAGTTTGACTTTGGTATAGCTCGTCCTCCGATGGTTATCTTCTAGCTTTTAGTTGACATGAGTTATACCTCGACACCAAAAGAACAAAGAGAGTGGACACCTGCAAAAGAAACTCCGATACTAAGTTAGTGTGTGAATAATAAACTCTAATTTAAAAAATAATTCTCAGATCAATTTCTTACCTTTTTTTTCTTTTGACTTACCCCTTTTTATTATTGGAGTAAGTGTCAGTAGTTGTTTATTTGTTCAAATTATATTGATAGCAAATAAAAGCATATTAGAGTATTTTGATAGAGTTCTGCTAGGGAGCTAATGACTTATTTGTACAATGTGTACGATGGGATATATGAGTTATAAAATGAACATCACCCATAATATTCAGTGTTCAAATTATATTGATAGCAAATAAAAGCATATTAGAGTATTTTGATAGAGTTCTGCTAGGGAGCTAATGACTTATTTGTACAATGTGTACGATGGGATATATGAGTTATAAAATGAACATCACCCATAATATTCAGAATAACCATCCGCGTACTAAGGATAATAAACATACCAAAAGTTTAAACTAATTTTGGAATTCACTGAGAATCGAACTCTTGACCTTTCGGATCTAGAGCTCTAATACCATGTCATGATACCACTCATCTCAGAAACTTACGTTGATAGAAAAAGGTAACACTAATGATTATATCTCTAATACTCCCTAAACCTCCATTGTACGCATTGTACAAATATTCCATTGGTTTCCCATACTTTCCCATTTTGATATGATATTAATGGCCAATCTATAACATGTGAAGTCGAGTTATAATATGTAACCGATTTATAAAGGATATATCAAGTTATATGGATAGAAAAAAGATTTACCTTTTGATACTACAAGAAATACACAAAGAATATAATAATATAGCTCATTGATTATTAAAAAAAAAATTCGTAAAGATTATAACTTAAAACTATCATTGTAATTGTTGAAAGATTATAAAATTATATCAATTTAGTCTTTTCGAAACAAAAATATGTTTAGTAAAAATAATTGATCAAAGATTAGTGATATGTGGATGTTGAATATAGTTATTAAGAATGTTAAATAATTGATCATTTTTAGTCTTTTCTCTTGATTGGTAGTTTTCTAAGAGCTTCATTAATCACTTATAAGTTATAAGATTAGTGAAATAATTTAGCTCAACTTTGCTTTTAATTGTTAAACTTACACTGATTAACAAAAAATGTAAGCTATCAAGCAAAATTAACATAAACTCATCAAAGATGGCGAAATATCCAATTTTCCCTCAATAGTCCACTCACTAGTTCCTTCACCCCATCATCATTTTTAAGGAAAAGAAGAGATTTAAAAATGGTGTGTGGAAAGCTGTTACAAGAGATAGGTGTGGTTGATTTTGCTTTGTGCGTGGTTGTTGCTGTTGGAAAGAATTATGGCGTTGGCTTTGGATTGCTGCCTTTGTTTTTGTTCGTTGTCCTTTGTTTTGTTTTTTATTTTGTGCTGTTGCATTCATTATATTTCTGAGGCAAATGGGTTATTACTTATTAGAATATTAGTGATGTTGGGGTGGGGATGAAAATTGGAGAACCTACTTTAGGCTTCTGGTTATTCTTTGTTGTTGTAGCAAGATTATGAGATCTATAAGGAGGAAGTCTATTCAATTTGCAAAATTAAGAGCACAATCTATTTTAGATAATTAAAAAGTCTATTAATTAGTGATAGATTGTGCTCTTCTAAAATAAAAGAATTTGATAAAAATTTTGAAGAAGTAGCTACTTTTTCTATTTTAGCTATCCTTTTATACTTTTTCACCATGAGCAATCAGCATCGACTTTAGAAACCCTAATAAATAAATAAATAAATAAAGGGTTTATTTAGACCTCATTTTTGAAAAAAAAATTAAATAATATTTTTTTAACAATTTTTTTATAAAAATAAAATTAATTTTATGTTTAGATATCTCATGTAAAAAGATTTTTTTTTGTCTATCAATTATGTTTGAGTAAAATAAGATAAAAATACTTTTTTGTTCATTTATTATGTGAAAAACATCTTTTTTTAAGAAAAAAGATCTTTTAAAAAAGATGTAAATTGTAACTTCTCAAAAAAGATGTTTCTTTTTTTTTATTTTTCTAGTGCTTTTATTTTTACTATTAAAAATTTGCTAAATATATTTAAAAAATTCATTAAAAAAAGATATTTTTTTATCAATTTGATAACGCACAAACAAGCACAAATAAATATTTGGTCTAATACCCTTAAATAAAAATCAGATCTACAACAAATTACACTACAACAATATAGATTATTTTTTAGGGTTATAATGTGTACAAGAAAATTAAAATTTGTCAAAAAAATAAATTTTGACATTATTTTAACTATGAAAATATGTTAATAAAAATTTTGTCAAAAATAGAATTTTTAACATATAAGTGATTGTAAAAAAAATTTAAATCTTATTTTGATAAATATTGGCTGTCAAGAATAATTTGTTAGAAAATTTTGAGAACATATTTTCTGTGATGCTTATTAATTGTCAAAAATACTATTTATTTTGACACTTATTGACTATAAAATATTTTCAACAAAAAATTTTAACAAAGAATGAAATGAGATCTTGAAACTAAAGAATAAATTGAGATTTTAAAGATAAAGAATGAGTAGTATAATCCTAAACTGAGAGCAGTGTGATGTCAAAATTAACAGAGCCCAAAAAAAAAGAAAAATAGTGGAGTAAATTGAAAACAAATGAGTATCGAAATTGAGGAATAATTTTCTACGGTCAAATTATTCATCAAGAAAACATAAAAAATTTGACATTTGTGATATTTGTCAAAAATATATATTAATTTTGACATTTAATTATGATATTAAAAAATAAAGTGTTAAAATAACTCTATTTCCTTGTAGTGTTAGTTCTTGACCTGTCGGATTGGAGATATAATGGGCAACCAAAAAAAAATATTTGATCTATTTACTCTCCAATTAATCAAACCACACAAGATGGTATTGGTGGGGGTCCAAACAATTTTTCACAAATTTACAAGCATACAAGTGTATGGCTAAGAACAATGCTACATAGTCTCAAAACATCTTGCTTATTTAAATCACCAATTGCTTCACCTATATACTATATAATATATATAATATACTATAAGCTCCATGTTACTTAGAATCATAAGCCAACCATTCCCTACTAAACTCCTAGTTGTCCCATCACATTCCTCAAATTAACCGCAAAATTTTCTTTGTCTTCATATAGAATCAAAGGCATCATAAGACAGCTCAGATAGATCTCCAAAGTTGTTTTTTGTTTATTTTGACTATCAAATTAAACTTACAACAAATACCTTGACACACTTATTTAATATTAATATATATATTCAGAGTGTAGCTAGCCATGCAGGTACACTATATATGTGCTTTAGTTTGTTATCTATTAACATGTGATATGATAGTGGAATCTTGAATGAATCATGCATTTTATTACCCTCATTTAGGCTAATAGCTCTCTTTTTGGTTCATAAATAACAGATTCTTCAATGGGTATTGTTTAAGAGGGTCCATGAACAAAAAGGAGAGTGCAACATTTCTGATACTCCAACTAAAAGAGAAGCTACCAGTACCACTTGTAAGTGCAATTCTTACAAATCTTATTCATATATAAGATTTAGCTTTTGTGTGCAACATGATGAGGAATTCTGATTTTACATATAAATGTCTTTCTTTTTAATTTATTATCATTATTTGATAAATTATATTCATCTCTTAAAAAATATGTAATATTTTTCACACTTGTAAAAAAGCATACCCCATACAACATGTTTAATATTTTAAAGAAGGTAGCACTAAATACTTTTGTAATCAGGACACATATTTTTTCATATTAATTATACTATGCGCAAAAAAATTAGCTATCAAATTAATCACATATAAAATGCATGTTAGAATACAAAATATATATTAAAAATAAGCTAAACAACACATATATTTTTACTGAGGATGCTTATTATGTCTTTCTATATTTTGTTTTAGATAAAAAAGGTAAAGGAAAAGATATAGTTGCATTGAAGCATTATAGTAGAAGATACAAAAGAACAAAGAGAGTTGAAGAGAGCAAGATTGGGTGCATCAGACTGAAAGCGTTTGCTTTTATATGTGGAAAAGATATTCCAAAGGCTTGTTTTTACCGAACCTTGAACTTGAATAAAAGAAGGGATTTTGTTCACTCAATGAAGATGAAGAGAGAGGAATTGTCAAGAGGAGTGGGAATCACCAAGAATGAAGATTCTTCTTCTTCTTCTGCTTCTCAGAATGTTGGGAATAAGAAGGTTTTGCCAATAACTGAAGGATCATCAACAAACTCAAGTGAAAGAAGTGAGCAGCATTTCAAAACCGTAGAAAATAAGAAGAACAAGAAGAAGAGTATTTCAAAAATGAAAGAGATTCTTAGATGGGCGGCTGCTGCTAAATCAGATAAGAGTAGAAGGAAATTCAATGGACAAAAGGTAAATAACTTGGATAAGATATCATTCATTTTCTATATACCTACTTCAAATTCCATACCTACCTTAGTATTATATAATGTTATATGTTTAGTTGTTGACTAAATATTATTATTTTTTATCAACACTTGCCTAGTAACAATTTACATTTATATTTATAAAAATTTTGTATATAAAAAATATATAATTTATATTTATATTTACTAAACTTTACACATCTAAATTAATATAATTTATATTTATTTACATTAATTAATAAATTTTATTTATTAAAAATAATTTAATATTTATATTAATTAAATAATAACAAAAAATATTAAAAATTATTCATCTTAATAATTTTTCTTATATATAGATATTATTATATCATAAATTATTATGAATCTTACCTATTCTATAATAACAAAGTGATATTATTTTAAATTAAAGTCTATCATAGCTATAATTATGGTGATTTCTGTAGCTACAAGATCACACCTTTTCATATTTTTAATTTTTAGTTTATTCTCAAAATTTTTAAAAATGTTATTTTAATTTTGACAATATTTAAAAAATATTATCAAATGTATATAACTACTGTATTCAATATAACATATACTTTATTTTAATTTTCAAATCCGGATAAAACATTGAGAAATCTAGTCTATATATAAACTTCGCTAAAGAACATTCTTAACTTACTTTAATTACAACTCAAGAAAATCAAATCATGTTAGATCAAATACTTGTCAGGTCTTAGAGTTCAGAAGAGATGGGACCACAAAATCATCATCAGTTAAAAATGAAGATGATGAAGTTGGCATTGAGTCACCAAAGATCAGTTTCTCATTGGATATGGAACGTTGCTCCACCACATACTCTGTATACTCATCAGCAACATCAACAGATTCTTATTCCTTCATTGAAAATCAAAGAGCACACATTGCACATTCTAATATTAATGTTTCGGTTCAAGGGTGCGGTTATACCAACAATTGTAGACATGAAAATTGGATCACTACTGACTCTGAATGTAAGCCACCATAGCTTCTATCCCTTCGGATTAATTATTATTATTATTGAATTAATCAAGATATTGTTATATATTTTAATTATTACATATAAAATAATAATAAAAAATCAGACACCAATTCTCTTGTATTCTCTTTATTATATATATAGAACATTATATCATTATTGTTTAATTTTGCTAATGCTAATATCTGCCTTTTAGGAATTGGGAAAGAGAATATATAAATAGTGCATGCTATAATGTCTATGTTTACAATGATTGTAGTGGCTATATAACTTTAGCAATATTTAAAAAATATTATTACAATTAAAATAATATTTGTTTATTTAATAAAATTTTAATTTTAAAATAAAAATAAAAATATTACTAAAATATAAAAAATATAATTTTGATTTTATTTAACAATGCTTTTTAAATGTTAAAGTTGTTTAGTCATTCTAGCCACAGAAATCAAAGACGCTATAGACTCTATCAATATAAATACAATATTTTGATTTTTTTCAATATATATGCATTATTATTTTTCCAGGACTTTTTATAATAAAATATATGAATTAAATATGATTATTTTTATGGTTGTTATATAATGATTAAGTGATATACTTGTTGCCTGTTAATTAATTAATATTGGGTAACACTAACACAGACACTTGGTATATATTATTGTTTGATGAGCAGTTGTGGTGCTGGAACTATGAAGAAATTAAATGTGTACAAGGAAGATATCTTAGGCACGCCTAATTTCACATCGAGGGCGAGCTTTCATCAGAAAGTAGTTAGGGAGATTAATTGACAACCTAAGGGAGAGAAAAATGTAACATCAACTCTTAATGATCTTAATATACTAGACAGATCTATAAAGTGGGAATGTCCAGTGTATTATTATTATTATTATTGTTATTATTGTTAAAATAAAATGTCTGCTAATGTACGTTATGAGGATATAAATGAATAATATATACATACCTTTTGACATTCTATTTCCGTGCCAGAATTTACTCTTCATTATTATGTCAATAAATAAATAGTTTAGGAAGCGTTTCACCTTATACCAATGTACTTTATTACTGGGAGAGTGATATCCCATTCTTTTTTAACATTGAGATTTATAATAAAATATACTGAAGGATGAGATTAGGACAAAAGCTTTTGAGTGGGATTTGAGAGCATGATGAAAGAGACTTGTCCTTCCCTTTATAGATCAAAGAAGAGATAAAATTATAGTTTTGTCCTATATATGTTATGTAGTTTTACACCTATCCAACTTTTATTTTTGAAATTTTTTACTGCTATAAAATAAAAAAAAAAATACTTTTAAAAAAATTATTTTAATTTTATTTTTCAGGATCCGCTTTTTTCTTTTGTGGCCATGAGGGCAAGTTTGCCGTGATCCTAGCTAGGCGAACTTTATGCAGTAGTTTGTCGAGACTTAAGACGAATTTGATGATATTAGTTGTAGTTCGACTGATTCTTAGGCAAACTTTATGAAAATGACCAAATTTGCTGTTCTGGCAAATTTTGTTCCATCCCTACATATTTCACTGACTGAAAAAAGAAGTTGATCGGTTTGAAAAAAAAAAGTAAGGTATTATTTTTGTTATTAAAATTTTGAGTAAATTTTAAAATTATTTTTAATATTTAAGTTGTTCTATTTAAATTCCTAATATTTTAAAATTATCTCAATTTATTCTATCGTTAATGATCTATTAAAAGAATTGACGGTAGGATAAAATTAAAATGATTTTAAAACGTTAGGAATTTAAATAGGACAAAAATATTGGAAAAAAAAACTATATATTATTCTTGGAAGAATTACTAAATTAAATAAAATGATAAAGAATTTTAACAAAATGAATTACATTATAAATTCAAGATTTTTACTCGTATTTATAGAATGACTAGTATATAAATTTTTTGGATAAGAAAAAAAGTACATACACATATACAATAAAATATAAATGATATCTTTTATTTTTATAATATACTAAACTTCTTTAATATTTAATTTAATGTAACTTTATTTTTAACTTTATTTTTAACTTCTTAATAAATTTTAATTTTTTTAATAATTTCAATTTTTTATGACATATAATTATTTAATTTATTTTTTAATTAAAATAAATTTACTTAGAATAAAAGTAATGTGATTAAGAATAAAATTAAAAAAATAAATTTATTTAAAATAAGAGTAATATGATTAAGAATAATTTATTTAGATGTGATTAAAAAAATAATTGAATAATTATCTAACTAAAAAATTGATATTATTGGAGGATAAAATTAAAATTTATTTTAAAATTAAAAATAAAGTTTAACTAAATTAAACATTAAAAAATTTTGGTACATTAGAGACAAAAGGTATAATTTATACTTTATTGTATATTTATCATGCTCTTCATTTTTTTTTTTTTGTAAATTTATGTACTAGTCATTCTACAAATATTTTATTATGAGTAAAATTTTTTAAGAGTAAAATTAAAAAAAATATTTAGAATGAAAGTAATGTGATTAAGTAGTATAATTTACTTACATGTGATTAAAAAATAATTGAATAACTACGTCAATAAAAAATTGATATTATTGAAGGATAAAATTAAAATTTATTTCTAAGTTCAGAGTAAAGTTTATTTAAATTAAATATTAAAGAAGTTCGCTACATTAGAAAAAAAATATAAATTATACTTTTATTATATATATATATCATACTTTTTTTTTCGAAAGTTTATCTACTATCATTCTAGAAGTATTCTATGATCAAGAAAAATCTTGAATTCGTAATATAATTTATTCCATTAAACTTTACTTTCATTTTACTTGATTTGGTAATTTTTTAAGAATAATGTATCATTTTTTACCTTAACGTTTTTGTCTATTTAAGTCATTAACATTTTAAAATCATCTCAATTTCGTTTCGCTATCAATTCTATTAACAGATCTCTAACAACATGATAACATTGAGACAATTTTAAAATGTTAGAGACTTAAATAGGACGATTTAAATATTAGGGATAATTTTAGGATTTACCCTAAACGTTGAAGACAAAAACGATACTTTCCTAAAAAAAATCACTTGCTCTCATTCAAGTTTTATTCTACAGAATATTTGGAATACCATTATTATCTATTCATTTTGGAGAAACAGTATATGATCAAAATGAAATAAATCCTTATAATAGTCCCTCATATACATGCAATTATCTGAAATGATCTTCGAGATTCAAAATTTTTTATATTAGTCCCCCCAAATAGAGCTTTGAACACTATAGTGATCCCTGCCTCGTTTTTAACACTGAATTAGCTGTTGGAGTATTGATGTAATCATTTTTTACCACATTAGATAGTTCCAACGACTAGGAGACACAGATTCATTCTAATTTAGACTCAATTTGACCCCTTTCCCATTTTATAACTCTAATACCAAATATGCAGAGCGTAAATTTCATTTTTTTCGTCTCTTTTTTTCTTCTTCTCTATGTCTATAACTATTACAAACAGGTGATGTAGAATCTCCTTATTATCAAAGTACAAACTCACCTATCAATTTTGTTAATTTTTTCAAAGTTCTCTACTTATACAAATAACATTATTTATTTTATTCACATATATTTTTGTATTTATATTTTGTGTAACTAATATTTACTGATTTATTAGTTATATTCAAACCTCAATATATGTTTTATATAATAAACAACCATGTCAATTGAATTTTTATTTCATTATGTGCTATATTCTTATTGTTTAATGATTTCATTTATACAATTAAATGACAGTAATGATGAGTTCAAATCTTAAAATTGGATTCCATCAAAAATTAATTATATATCAACTGTATATAACTGTTACACTATTCACTTTATACTATTAAATTTTATGTTACTATTTGTTTATTTCTGTCGATAATTTACCGACAAATTTTTACCAATTACCGACAGATTTTTCTCGGTAAATTCTCCCCTCCATTTTTCCTGGAACGTCAAACTTTTCGACTGATTTTCTTTTTGCATGGAACACAATTTCTCTTACTGATGACACATGTTCATCCAAGAAAGTCTTGTTTTTAATGCTGCTATGTCTAAGATCAACAAACTTTTCATCCACCTGAATAATTCACCATCATCCATAAGAAACTAAACTGCCAACCCAAATAAAAAAGATTTACTAAGAAACATTGACTAAGTAATACTCAAATCGGACCATATCCATTTGACAACGAATGTGATCATAAACTAAGCTGGTCTTATCCGCAATAAGCTTCTCTGAATCTGATCTTGATTGCTCCTGTAAAGAATAGGTCAACCACCATAAGACACCATAGAAAGAGTGCATTAATATTAATATTTTACATCACAACCTCGAAAGACTTCTTAACGTCAGCAATACAATTCAATTGTGTTTGCTCAGCCTCTGATGCAAATTTTTCAAGCTTTTTTTATTCTTCAAAAAGTTTATCAACAAATTCTTGAGAGCGATCAGATATATCCTTTATTTGTTCAACGTTAAGATTGAATCTCTGCATTTAGAATAAATAGACCCCTTTTTTCGCTTGAAAGCCTCACCCTTCTGTCCCTCAACCCCTGAGATGTGTGAATCTTGTTGTGCCTATATTTCTTCGTACAATGAAAGTTGTAAATAATTATCAAACAAATAGGTCAAATTGAATTACAAATTGCTTGAACAGAGCAAAACAGAACAGATTCAATTTTTGTCCAAGCAAATGATTCAAACAAAAAGCTTCG
Source organism: Arachis hypogaea (assembly GCF_003086295.3). Lineage (NCBI taxonomy): Eukaryota > Viridiplantae > Streptophyta > Magnoliopsida > Fabales > Fabaceae > Arachis > Arachis hypogaea. The sequence continues at coordinate 92,728,811 of NC_092047.1, read as the reverse complement.
CTTGCAGAAAAAAATTCATCAAAATCAAAGTAAACCCGCAGATTCAAACAAATCACAAAAGTAGAGTATGATAAACCCGCAGATTCACCCTCTATGCTTTTCTCTGCTTCTTTTTCCATGGGCAAGCTCTTCACGAATGCAGCAGGGAAAGATCTTTGCTCCGAAACCTCAGCAAAAGGAATATTGATTTGCAACTTCTTAGAGCCTTCCAAGAATTGTGAGTAGTGCTCGTCCTTGGTCTCCTTCTGGAGCTTCTCAGGGTGTGGTACTTCAGACTTTCTTCCCATAAGAGGGGTGTGTAATAGTGTTCTTCCAGCCTCTTCTTGAGCCTCTTTTTTATTTAGTTCCTCAACAGTGTGTACCACTTTAGGCTCAGCCTCCTTGGTCTCTATGTTGGCCTTACACTCTTCTTCTGGATTCAACTCCATGTCATTGGGAAGAGTGTTAGGAGGTCTCTGAAGTTTCAGAGGATATGGCAGTTTGGCTCTGTACTCTGGGGCCTTAGGTAATGCAGGATGAGTGTCTAGAGTAATTGGAAAGGGGTTGTCAGTACGCTTGGGGGGATGTCTTTTGAATTGATGTCCATTGCCCCCCTCTCTCTGGGCGTTCAACATCCACTCTACTCTCCATAGGGCATTCAACTTCCATCCTGCTTGAGTGATTCCTCCACCCTTGGACTTCCTTCCTAACTGGAGTCCTCTCAAATGAGTATAAGTACTGGTTATTGGCAACCATCTCAATGAGCTCATCTGCCTCTTCGTATGTTTCTATCAAGTGCAGAGAACCACCTGTAGAGGGATCTACTGACCTCCTAGCCATCTCAGAGATGGCTCATAGAAGATGACTATCTTTTCCCAACCTGAGAACATATGGGGGGCAGTCCCTGAACATAAGCTTGTACCTCTCTTAAGCATCATAGAGGGACTCGCTCTTCTTTTGCCTGAAAGTCTAAACGTCTATTATTAGCTTAGTCAATCTCTGCGAGGGAGAGAACCTACTCAGGAATTTGCTAACTGTCTTATCCCAAGTGTTCACACTTCCTCTGGTTTCAAAAATCGACCATAGCTTTGCTTGATCATTTAGAGCAAATGGGAAGAGTATTCGCTTGTAGACTTCAGGCTCCATTCCATTGGTCTCTACAGTGACACAGAACTGGAGGAAGTTAGAGATAAATTTATTGGGGTCTTCCTATGGTGTCCATGAAACTGACAATTATGCTGCATTAGCATGATCAGGTCTATGCTGGCCTTAAATTCATCTATTTCAATAGGAGGTACACTAATACTCCTTCCATAGAAGTCAGGAGTGGAAACTGGGTAAGAGCCTAGAGTTCTCCTGATTTGTGTATTTTCCTTCGGATCCATAGTGATTTTGGTATTCCTAAACCTCACAAGAGACAAGGAAAAGTGGGAGTCTCTATGTCAAAGTTTAGAGAACTCCCGGTGAGATATCCAAATTTTTTTTATTTCAAAAATAATAAAATAAAAATTAAAAAATTAGAAAACTAATTCAAAAACAAATAAAATAAAATAAAATAAATTTAACTTAGAAATTTCAAAAAATTTTAAAAAATTGGAAAGAAAGAGGTTTAAGAATTTTCAAAATTCAAGAAAAGAAAGAGAAAACACTAAAGAAACACCAAACTTTAAAATTTGAATTTAATTAAAAATAAGATAAAATAACAAAATTTGAAAATCAAGAAAATTAGAAGGAAAATTTTAAATAAAGATTTTCAAATTCAAATTTGAAAGAAAGACTAAAGAAACACCAAACTTAAAAATTAAAACAAGATAAAGCAAACAACTAATAAAAAAGATTTGAAAACAAAGATAGAAGATTTGGTTTTTTAATTATTTTTCGAAAATTAAAAAGGAAAAGGTCAAATAAAGATTTTAAATTTTAAAATTAAAAAGAAAAAATCAAGAGAAGGAAACAAGATAAGATATGATTTGAAAATTTAAAGATTGGAGATTTGATTTTGAAAAGTTTTGAAAATTGGGAAGAGAAAGTCAAAGAGAAATTTTGAAATTCAAAATTGAAAACGAGAAAAACTAACAAAATACTAATTTTTTAAAATTTGAATTTAAGTTAAAGATAAGATAAGTTTTAAAAATTTAAAAATTTAAAAATTCAAATTTTAAAAGAAAGCAAAACTAACAAGATACTAACATTTAAAATTTTAAATTTGAAACAAGATAAGATAACAAAATTTTGAAAGTCAAAGAAAAAGATAAAATAAAGATTTAAAGATAAACAAGATAAAGAATAAAATTAAAGAGATTACTAACGGGACACCAAACTTAAAATTTTTAAATTAAGAATGAAAAAGATTACAAGATTTTCGAAAATTTAAAGAAAAAGGGTTTTAAATAAAATTTAAAAATTTTAAGAAAAGAAACCAAGAAAGTTCGAAAAAAAAGAAAAAAAAAGAAAAAAAAAGAAACATAATTAACAAGAAAACAATAAAAAGTACTTGATCTAAGGAGCAAGACAACCGGTAGTTGTCAATCACGAACAATCTCCGTCAACGGCGCCAAAAACTTGGTGCGCAAAATTAGAACTCGCACAACTGAACCGGTAAGTGTACCGGGTCATCCAAGTAATACCTCAGGTGAGTGAGGGTCGATCCCACGAGGATTGCTGGATTGAGCAAGCTGTAGTTATCCTGCAGATCTTAGTCAGACGAATAGAAAGTTGATTGTTATTGTTGTAGGCGCATAAACAAAACAATAACAAAAGCAATTAAGAATTGACGTCGACACAATAGTGAGAAAGCAGTTAAGGCTTCGAAGATGCTTGTTCTTCTGAAGTAATACTTCTTATTGACTACTTTAATGATGAGTGATTCATCCAATGGCAAGGCTGTAAGTGATTAAGCCAGGGATAGTGGTCATTAATCTCCTCTGATCCAAACCAAATGCCAGAACTGGTCAGTCAATATGGACAAGGGTGAAGCTCATGCAATTCAATCTTTGATGATCCTACTCAAAATGCCACAGACAAGGTCGGATCTTCCGGATTGGAGAATGAAGCTCTATGATTCTAGCCTTAGTGCCACAGAGACCTCAATTACCAATGACTAACGAGATTATATGTCACATGTAGGGGTGGCAAGCGGGGAAGCCCGCCCCGCCCCGCCCCGCCCCGCCAGAAGCCCGCCCTTTGGCGGGCTGGCCCGCCCCGCCCCGCCTAGTGAGGCGGTCCCAAAATCCTAGCCCGCCCCGCCTAACGGCGGGTTGGCGGGCCGGCGGGCTAAGCCCGCCAAATATCTTTTTTTTTTTTTACTTTTAACTATTAAATAATATATATAAAAGTATAAAAAAATCTCTTCTATTTTTTACTTTTAACTATTATAATTTCTAAAAGTATAAACAAATTATAATTTTTATATTCACAAATATTAAAGTCTTTGTAATTATAAATATCTAATAAACATAATTATAAACCAAGTTTTCATCCAAAACATAATTATAAATATTGTTCCCAAAGTAAAATAAACATAATTCAAAACATAATTATAAATAGTCTCTAAAACAAAATAAACATAATCCAAAACACTCAATTTTCATCATCATTCTCTTGTAAGTTGGGGTGGGGGAAGTTGGGTTTTGGCAAAAAAAATTGTAAAAATACCCCTTGATAAAAAAAACTAAGCCCGGCGGGGAAGCCCGCCCCGCCCCGCCAAAGCCCGCCAAAACCCGCGGTTTAAGCGGTGCGGGTTAGGCGGGCTTTTGCTATTTGGCGGTCCTAATTTTCCAGCCCAGCCCGCCTTTTATGGCGGGTTACGCGGGCCGACCCGGCGGGTTTCGGCCCGTTTGCCACCCCTAGTCACATGTCCCAATTAGCCCAGATAACTTGTTGGAACCCATGATGTATTCTCAAGCAGCAGCTCAATACTATCCGGTTAAGGCTTCACAAGAGCTCATGTAAAATAAGGGGTCATACTCTTGTTTCACCCCAAATTCATAAAGATGAAGAACGACAATACATCATAGAATGGAATCAAACATGTATTAAAGTAGAAAAGTAATAATATTAATCTATGGGAATGAGCAGAGCTCCTTTCCTTAACATAGGAGGTTTAGTTGCTCATACTTTACAGAGAAAACAGAAAAATGTGTCTGTGCTTCTTCCCTCCTGGGAGGCCTGATCCTTAGGAGGAAGGAAGTTCCTTATTTATAATAAAAACTTTAAGACTAAACCTAAAAGATATTGTTTTTAATTAAAAATTACAAAAAAAATAAAATAAAATAAGCTAAGAAGTGTTAAAATCCACTTTGGGGCCCACTTGGTGAGTGTTTGGGTTGATGCCTAACGTCTAACTCAAGTTCGGGCATTCACCTTTGGTTTCTGCTCCTTGGCTGGCGTTGAACACCAGTTTTGAGCGTTCAACTTGGGAGGTTGATCCTTCTTGGGCGTTAAACGCCAGAAAGAGGTTAAGTTGGGCGTTCAACACCCGTTTTGGGCAGTCCTCTCCTAAGAAAAGTATAGAATATTATATATTTCTGGAAATTTCTGGAAGTTAGTTTTCCAACTCCGTTAAGAGCGCGTCAATTGGACCTTTGTAGCTCAAGATATGCTCATTGGAATGCACGGAGGTCAGGATTTGACAGCATCTGCTATCCTTTCTTTGCCTCTAAATAAGACTTTGCCAAATCTTGCCATTTTCACCCAAAAATCACCTAAAATCATAGTAAAACCACAAAAATTCAAAGTAGCATCCAGAATGTGAATTTTACACTAAAACCTACTAAAACATAATAAAACTTAACAAAATATACTAAAAATACTAAGAAAATAGTACCAAAAAGGGTATAAAATATCCACTCGTCATATATTATGTTGAATTGAATGTGGATTGGCTAAGTTGTTTGTCATTTGGTACGAGAAAGTGGATGGTATTGATGATATATATATATATATATATATATATATATATATATATATATATATATATATATATATATATATTGTATATGTGAGTTGTTGATATGGATTATATTATTGTTGGGAATGAATTACTGTGTGGAAGTGACCATATTTATAAAATTAGTGCAATTGGTGTATTGAATAATGTTGGGACTTGGTTTGATGTGGTTGGGTAAGTTTTAAAAAGGATGGAATTGAAGTGTTGTGAAAATTGAGGTTTAGAAATCTTGTGAAATTTTTGTGAAAGGTTAATTTTTGACCGAACTTCGGCGAACTATAACTCGGGTTTCGAATCCCTAATATTTTTCAAACTTGTCTCATATCAACATTGGGTTCATGAAGTTTACACCGTTCGAAGAACGGATGAAAAATATTTTAAAACAAAAAAGTTATGTGCGTCGGAAGTTTAGTATGTAAAAAATTGAAATTCTACAGCATTCAGCATTTTTGCCACTGCATATCTTGCGTACGCAACCACTGCACACGACGTGACCAACCCTTTCGGGTTGGGCATCTCGCGTACGTGAGCAGGGTGCTTGCATACGCAAGCAGAAAAAACACGCCCACGCGTACGCGTGACCCCTGAATTCAACAAAGTGAGTTTTGTGTTTTAAAATGTAATTTTGAACCTCTAAACCTCTATTTTCACTCTTTTAGCCCCTAAACCTCAGTTATATGTTAAGTGGTGAGTAGAAGGTAGGGAGGAGTAGTAACTTGGAGATGAAGAAAGTCCAAGAGGTGGTGAATTATAAATGAGAAGTGTATAAATGTGATATGTATATGATGAATCTGGCCTTGGTGAATGATTTTGAATGATTATGAATGGATATGAATGAATGATTTATAATAAATTTGGAAATGAAATTGTTTTGAGCTTTGACCTGGCAAGGTTCATGGTGGTTTACCACTTGCCCAGTGTCGAGACGTATGTAAGGTTCGTGGTGGTGTACCGTCCACGTGTTTTCAAAAGAGAATGTTATGTGGGTTTCTTGGCGGTGTACCGCCCACATGTTTTTAAAAGTAAATGTTATGTGGGGTTCGTGGTAGTTTACCGCCCACATGTGTGTGTTGTTTTCCAATTGAAGATCTTGCGAGGTTCGTGGTGGTGTACCTCTCGCAATGGTGGGGTTCATGGTGGTGTACCGCCTACCGATTTTTGAGAGGACGATATCCGGGTTAGCTACTGGATGTGTCGAGTTCTGGCAAAGTAACCAACACGTGAGCTCACGGCCAGTAGGAAGGGCATGCATTATATGCATTTGAGTGACTTGTTTGGTTTTGCATTCTTGGGTTTGCGTAATTGATATTCATGCTTAACTGCTATATGTTCTGTTTATTGTAACTGTAAACTACTTGTGTTTTCTTTATATTCATTGTTTGTCTGTGCATTAGTGTTCTTGAAGGATTGGAGAAAAGACGATGAACTTAGGGATTAAGTTAGAAATTGAGATAAAATCTAGAATCCTTAGATACCTCACCCGGTTTATGGTTTTCAATGTTAGTTTAAGTTTGAATTTTTTGTCGAAAGTTCTAGGATTGTCTCTGACTTTTCCAGGACCTTATATGTTAGTTATGTGGGTACTGTTACCATGCTGAGAACCTCTGGTTCTCATCCCATATGTATTTTATGGTTTTCAGATGCAGGACGAGAGGCACCTCGCTTAGGCACTCTGGAAAGTTCTGATGCGAAGGATTCTAGTTTTTTTTGGGTTTCTATTTTGGTTTTTGATATATATATATATATATGTAGATACTTTATATCTCCACTATAAATGTATATTATGTTTTATCCCTCTTAGAGGTTGAATTTGGAGAAACAGGTTCTGTAAGCTGTATTCTTTTATGTATTTATGTTTTATTTTACTCTTATCCTATCCAGTTTACGTTTATTGCTTACGAGAGTGATGCGCTTTGCTATTTAATGCTTTTGATTAACTTTCTTTCAAAAGGCTCCTAGATATAAATTCTTTTTAACTATTATATATATGTTTTATTTTTAGAGGTCATAGCACCTTGCCACCTCTGTTTTACATCCTAGGTGTAAAATTCTGTGTGGTAGAGTGTCACATCTCTCAATAGAATGCAAGATTTCCCGTTGATAAGATAGTAATGTATAATTAATAACACAGGTTCTGGTGTACCCTTTTTCTTTAAGAATTATTCTCCACATATAGGCGTTTTTTCCACACAAGTCTTTGCAAGTCATTTATATTCACGCGCTATCGTTACTACACGTTCTTCTTCTTCTTCTTGTTACTGTACGTTCTTCTTCTTCATTATCATCATCATCAGCACCACCTCTTTCTCCTCCTCCTCCTCCTCTTCCTCCTTTTTTTTATTGGAATTTCTTCTCCTCCTTTATTTTTCTCTTTCTCCTCCATCATTACTTATTTCGTTGTTGAAGATAATGAACAATTCAAATTCAGATTGTCAATTGAATCAGAACGAAATTGATTATTATTTTGAATCCAATCAAGTGGTTGAGATGTGGTTCAATTCAGAAGAAAAAAATATAGCATTAGATGAAACATTTTTTTTGAATTTGCAAGAAATTTAGGTGTAATACGAAGATATTTGGGTGTATTTTTATTCTGATAAGTTTTGCATAATTCAAAACTCTTCCTCTTTCTTCTTCTCATCTTCTGCTGCTTTTTTTCTTATTTAACTTTTTCTTTTTGTTTTACCTTTTCAAGTTTCTTCTTGTTTTACTCTCTTAACAAGAATAAAAACAAAAAAATCAAACAAAGAGGAAGAAGAAACACATAATGCTGCAAAATTACTTGGAAGAGGATGAACTTACATTCATTTAACTAAAAGAAAGAAAGAAATAAGAAAAAAAAGAAGAAGAAAAAAATGCATCATTAGAGGAAACATTTTTCTGTATTTGCAGCAAATTTGGGTGTAACACGAAGATATTTGAGTGTATTTTTATTCTGATAAGTTCTGCATAATTCAAAACTCTTCCTCTTCTTCCTCCTCATCTTCTACTGCTTCTTTTTTTTATCATCATCATCACTATCTTCTTTTTTTTTATCCATCTTTTTTTTTGTTTTATCTTCTCAAGTTTCTTCTTGTTTTACTCTCTTAACAAGAATAAAAACAAAAAAATCAAACAAGAAAGAAGAAGAAACACATAATGTTGCAAAATTATTTGAAAGAGGATGAACTTACATTCATTTAATTAAAAGAAAGAAAGAAATAAGAAAAAAAAAAGAAGAAAAAAAAAAGCAACATTAGAGGAAACATTTTTCTGTATTTGCATCAAATTTGGGTGTAGCATGAAAATATTTGGGTGTATTTTTATATTGATAAGTTCTGCATAATTCAAAACTCTTCCTCTTCCTCATTCTCATCTTCTACTACTTCTTCTTTCTCATCTTCTTATTTCGTTTTCTTATAATTCTTCTTGGGAGAACAAATAAAAAAAAATACATAATGTTGTAAAATCAATAGATAGAGGAGGGGAAAAAACACAGCAACAATAACAATAATAAAAAGAACAACGATGAAGATGAAAACGCGAAGAAGGAATGCGAAGAAAAATGAGGAGGAATGCAAAGAAGAAGGAGAAAGAGCAGGAAGAAGAACGTAGAATACAAACGTTGAAGAAGAATCGTTTATCATTTCACACTATTCAAAGTTGAGGAAGCGCGTGTTTACACGCTCTTTAAATTAAGAGTTGTTTTTATTAGGATTGGGTTGACTTGTATAGACTTGTATGACAAAAAGATTTGTATGTGTAACAAGTCTCTTACTTTAAAGCATATATAAAGTTTAAAGTCTAGAAAAGTCAACGAGAATAGCATACATCTAAATAAAAGTAAAAAACAAAATCTTATGACCTTATACAAATGCAAATCATAAAATCAGCTAAAAAAGAAATTATTTTTTTGAAACATAATTTCAATGATATTGAATATTCTTATGTGATGTACAAATCACAGTGAATGAACTTTGTAACAAAACTATGCAAAGTTTTTCTTAAGAAAAGAAATGTTAATAATAATAAGTTGAGTCAACGCCCCTTCATATCCATGCTAGGTCAAAATATTACAAGTGGTCTGTAATCATGATCTAGAACAATATATTCTAAAGCTGTAGGAATTTGATTAGGTAGAGTGACTGAGCTGATGATACAGAATTGGTACCTATAATTTTTGTGATCATTTAACTATATAGATTGCTCACTGTACCAAGGTTAAGGACTTTAATTTAACTTCAATGTGGAAAACAAATTTCTTACTCCACCTCTTAAAGATAATAACTAGGCACATGAAATAGAAAAACAATTAGCTGTTTAGGTTTTAAGTATAATGCGTATACCTGTTCGATAGTATAGCGTTAAGATCACCTTTAATTTTCACCACTTTCATTGATTTTTCACTTCAACTCCTCTGATATAGTGATAAATGGTGCTATAATGGATGATAATCTTGAGAAAAACCTCCATTTGAAGGCATCTTTTGACAATAAATCATCTCAAAGATGGAAAGTTTCCCATGGCAAAAACTTCCCAAACTAGACAGAGACAACAGGATTAGTTAAGAGAAAATGGGAATGCAGAGGGAGTTGGGAGAGAGAATAAAAATGTGAAAGAAATTATTATGAGTGGGTTGTTAGGACTAAGGGGAGAAACTTTTTTCTCTGTTTTTGCTGGCCCAATATTCAAAAATAGGAAATTTTTCTTTCTTATTTTTTGTTGGCATGGAATGCAAGTGAAAATTTTGCCTTATTTTTGTGGACTTCAAGTGCAAAAATGCATTCTTCTATTTTTGTTTTTTATACCGCAAAAACACAACTAAATACACAAAATAGGCCGAAGAGCCTTGGCTCAGTGGCATTTCACCCCCTCCCCATTACTAAAGGTCTAGAGTTCAAACTCTAGAGGTTGCATTTGTGGAAAAAATATGATAAATATGTGAGGAGTGTGTGGGTGTGTTGTGTACCTAGGATTGGGGGTTGTCCAATCCATTGGGGTACCTAGGATTGGGGGTTGTCCAATCCACTGACCAAAAAAAAAAAAAAAAAAAAAAAAAAAATACACAAAATAGTATATTTTTGTACTCTTGTTTAAATTAGTAAATAATAAATTTTTTATTTAAAAAATAAAGCCAATTTTCAAAATGTTTTTCACTCTTCATAAATCATAATTTAAGATCCGTTAGCATACATATAGACTAATTTAAACTCTTGATCATAGCTTCAATAGTTCAGTTAATCTCTTAGGATAAGTAACAACTAAGAAGTAATTATTTAAGTCCAAAATGTCGAAACTTATGTGTTTCATGCATAACTAAAAACGGAGCACAAACAAAAAAAAGTAATGCATACGATTTTAACATACATATAGCTATGGTTTGGGTTTTCTAATAGTTGTAAAATCTTCAATTGATTACAATTACTCGATAATTTTTGCACTTTTTTAATTATTCAAAGAAGATGCTAGTGTAGGAGAAAACTCTGATAATGAGTATCTGTGAGACTGAGACAGAAGCCTTTTCACTAGAGTAACATGTCGCTTTATCTGTGAAACAAATAAATAAATTGGTAAATAAAAGTCCATGTAGGATTTGTGATAAAAAAATTATTTATTTAGTTTTGGTAAAAAGATATGCTTGAATTAACCTTAAAAAGTTGTTATATTTATTCAATTCTTAGGTGTTTATAATTTGATATTCATATTCTTATAAAAATAAGGTAATATCATGAATTTATTATTCACTAATTTTCAGATGTTTAATACTTAATATTGTGTATTAAGAGTAGAGTTGTAACTAAGTCTCTAATTCCAATATTTCAAAATTTGAAACTGCAGTACTGTTTGGTGGTCTTCATGGAAACATCAAGCCAATGCAAGGAGTGACACATAGATAGATTGATGCTGAATTGCTGATTGGATATCGAGGGTCTAAGGGAGAGAGAGCATTAGTAGGCACATAAAAAAAGATAACAATACTAAACAATAGATTTAGTATTTTCATGTATTATTAATTAACAAACACTATATTAATTATGACTTTTTTTTTTACAGTCAGCAAGTATCTAAAAAAGTGTTTAATATTCTTATTAATCGGTATATACTTGATTTAATAATTGCAAGAGAAAAAAAATTCAAAAGTATTTTTGATAGCTATAAATCATAAAAGAAATTTTTTTTTGACAATACTTTTATCAACATTCAACAATGATTTTTTCTTCAATAGTTACCAGATATTGATAAAAAAGTATTATTGTCAAGAACTTTTTTTTACCACTATTTGACCATAAACAAATTTGAGTACCTTTTAAAAATGTAATGACCATCGAAAGTAATCTACTTTGTTTTTTTTAACAACTTTGTGTATGTCTCCTTACGTATAAAACTATAAATGAATATAGCCAACAATAATACCTATCAGATAATAATAGAGAGACTTCCATAATACTCCTAAATGTTATGATGGCTACTCTTGTATATCCAGTAAAGTATTAAATATATTTGTAAGTTGTGCTGTCTAGATATAGCTTTCGATTCTACTTATAAAATTAAAGGGTGAGAAAAAAAATCCATTACAAATAACCAAGTATTTGAAAACCAAATGCTGTATATTTAAAAGAATTTACTAATAATGAACTGGAAAATTCTCAATAAATTGTGCAATTCATCAACTGGATAAACAATAAAAATTATGAACAATGTGAATAATAGATTATATTTTAAGTTAATTAAATATAAATAAATTTAATTAATTTAAAATTTAAATTTTAAAATTAAAATTAACTTTTTTTTAATCTATTATTTAAATTATTCAAAACATACATTCTTCTCCTTACTTTTTCTAAGTTGTGATTCAAAGAAAGAAAGACTTACACCCATGCATATCGCGTGCAAATAGAGTAGGCTGACTTTTCGAATGACCTTAATCCTCATTAAATTGTGAGACTTCCTGTTCACAAAAAATAATAAAATCAAAATATATGCTCTTAATATGTAACTCTATCGCTGATTTTTATCGGTTTAACTACCGTTTTTTATTTAAAGCATATACGAACTTATTAAATAAGAGAATACTAAATGAAAGATGTATACCAAAAGAAAAATCAAACTAGTTTAACTGTATTAAATTTAAATATGTATATTATACACAGTAGCGGAAGTAGCTAGACTAATTATTTAGGAAATGTCATAATTCGAATGGTCAAATAATTTTTTATAATTAAAAATATACTTAAGTGTAAACTACAATTAATTATTTTTATAAAATATAAAATTATATTTTAATTTAAAATAAGTTATTTAAAATTTAGAACAATAATACTAATATTGTAGCACCGATAATATAAAATTATAATTAAATTAAATAGTTAAATAACGAAAAAACTAAATAAACAAAACATAACAAATGTTGAGTTTAAAAAAATAATAAAAAATTAATTGATAATGACTAAATATTATTATTAAATTAAAAATCTTATTAAGTGTATGCTTAGTTTGTTTAATTGTGCAGAAAATTAATATAAAATAAAATAACCCAACAACAAACTTGAGGCTTATATACACTCATATCTCATAGGAATATTTATTACTTACACTAACAATTTTCTATCACAAACAAAAGCAAACATCAAGCCAAAATAAGCAAGAAGAAAAAAATCATGGCTAGCTTAAAAACAAGTTTAAAGTCCAATTAATGATCCAAGTCCATTCACTTATTTAAAGGGGTGCTAACTAAAAAATGCAACTCTATTTGCATCTAAATCTAAACATAAGCTATTGAACCAAATTCTCTTTTCTCTCTTTTCTCTCACCCACGTAAAATTCAAAAAGAAAGCAAGAAAGAAAAAATCTAATTAGGGTTCAAAAATAAAAAAGTGGGGTTACCATTTTCAAGCTAAAAAGAAGAAAGTCAAAAAAGCTAAAATTCTAAAGCAAATATCACATCTAAAGGCTACATCAGAAAAATCTTTCCTTATTTGAGTTTAAGTGAAGATTGTTGAAGAAATTCTCCTTTAGTATGCAAAGGATAAGAAAAAAAAAATTAGTTTTTCATTTTGAGTTCAATGAGAGAAAACCTGAATGAGAGAGAAAAAAGAAATCTCACAAATAGAGTTTGAAATCTTAGAAGTATTGCACCTACACTAAGGGAAGCACTCCACCAAGATGAAGAACAATATTTTAAGTTCAGAAATTGGGTTTAGCACATAGAGTTAAGGTTGTGAATCATCATTTTCTTCATTATTTACTATTTGTATTTCTTTTTCAATGTGATATCTTTTTTTGTATTCATTCAGAAGTTAAAAGGCAAGAAAGAGAGGCATTGAGAAAAAACAAATTGAGAGAAAAGGTTGAGAGAAATACTTGGAGAGAAAAGCCAAAAGTGATTTTAGATTTCTTTTAGTTATATTTTTGTTTTGTGTCATGTACCTAAAAAATATCCCTTACTAAGTTGGATAAGCACTTAATGTGTTGAGTCTAGGTAGTTACAAAGGTAAGTCAAGTTTATGTTAAAACTTGTGTATTTCAGATAGGATTATGTTGAGTCCTAGGAAATTGGTGTTTGTAATATTTGAAAAGATAGTGAAATTTTCACTAACGTTGTGGTGGAAACTAGATATAGGTTGCATTGCATTAGGCAACTGAACTAGAATATATTGCTGTATCTTCTTCTTCTATTCTTTTTCTATTCTGTATTTCACAATTTATAAGACAAAATGAATTTATCTCCTGCATAATCATATATGCAGACCAAACAGAAGCTAAGTTAAAAATTTTAGTTTGAGACTTTATTAATCAAATTTTAAAAAAGGTCATAGATTTAACCCCTTTCAAGGTCATCAAAAATCTTCAATTTTTTTTAATACAATACAAAGATATTTGAACTTTTTTTTTATGGACTTACACTAAATTATTAATGAATTGTATTTATAATTTGAAAAAAAAAACTAATTTTTATTTCCTAAAAAAAGAGCTGTGTAATATAATTTAGGGACTATCTTTATAAAAAATAATTTTTTATTAACAAAAATTATAATTGGCTTCGCCCCTGATTATACAGTTAGAACAAAAGAATGAGAATTTTACAAAATTTCGATGACATTATCTATGCGATTAACAAATTACAATTAATGAATTTTGTAATCAAGACTATGCTCCATATATTATTAATCATCAACCAGATCAGTAGCCGGAAATAGATTTTCTCTAATTTTTTTAACACTTAAAGAAATGAAATGTAATTTCTCACCATTAACCTTATAAGTGAGACCAAAATTAAATATAAAAGAAAGAACAATGAAAGGTAAAAAATCACAATTGACACTATTCAATTTTTTTTTTCATTGGAAAGAATCTACTCCCATCGTAGCCTTCTTCCTATTTATCACTTAATTAATGTAAAGCAAAAGAAATAAAATAAAAATTTAAGGGTCGGTATAGAATTGGCATATTTTATCATCCATTAACTACATATCACACACTTGCCAACAATTTTTAAAATTTATAACCAAAGATAAATAAATTTAATGGTATAGCTTTAGAATTTATTGCATACCTGATTATCTTTGAATAATTGTTCAATAGTAGTATTAAGATCACCTTTCCATCGTTTTCTTTTATTTTCCACTTCAACTCCCCTCAAAATTGGTGCTACAATGGATCCTGGTGAGAAAATCCCCATTTGAGGGCATCCTTTGACAATGAACTGAGTCAAAGATGGGAATACGAGTGTATGTTTCCCATAGCAAAAACTTCTCAAACTAATCAGAGCAAAGAGTTCTAAGTATTGCAAGTTCTCAAATATGATATCTTCCTCTGCTTCTTCTTCTTCATCATCAACATTCACAACATCCTTTATCATCTCACAATTTTTTATTGTCAGCATTTCTAGTTGCATTAGCCTTTTAGCAAGCAAGGATGTTATCAAATGAGTCATCCCTTTGCAGTTTTCAACATGCAACTCTTTCAAACTTTGGAATAACACTGAAGATGACACCACGCTTACCATATTAGGACAAGTGTGAACAGTTAAAATCTCAAGATTTTGAGGGACAGGTTGATCAGATAGAGATTCTTCGTGCCAAATATGTTTGAGATGTTCCATTTCAAAAAGCACCAATGACGTCACTTGCTGAGCAATTCTTGTACTGCAATGAGCAGTTCCTTCAACGGGAAACAATGTTTGCATAGAACTTTGTCTTACTTGAAGACCCACTACATTGGGAAATATTTCAGGTAAATCATTCCAACAAGTAAGTTGTGTGTCACAAAGGCATTGCATGCGAAGAACCTTCACTTTTGGAAATTTAGCTTCTTCCATGTGGCCATTGATTATCATCAATGCATCCTTGCCATTTAGTGCCAATTCTTCCAATAAGTTGCGGCTTAGCTGAAATACCAAACATCCAAAGCCAAAAAAAAAAAAAATCATATTTAAAGTAAAAAATTCAGTTAAACAAAAATCATTTATTGTCCTAGTCTTTTTTTTAAGTATAGTTCTTTTGTTTTATTTGGTTTTAATTAATGCAGATGAAACGTACATACAAAATAACATAATAAAACATAGTATCTACAATGTAACTAAGACGAGACATTACCTTTTCAATAGAAAAGAGTGCTTGAGGAATAAGCGCATCATGAATTTCTTCTATCTGATGAGGCTGTTGGAGAACTGAATGGTTGAAAGTAAACATTTGTAGCGCCTCACAGCGATATACATTTAATGTCTTTAATGAAGGGCACTCTAAAGTAAATCTTCCCATATAGAAACTCTTGAGTTTTTCCAGTTGAAAAAATTTCAAGTAACTCAAGTGAGGAAAGGTAAAGTTGATTTCAGTTGATTCTTTCTCCACTGAAACAATTTCTTCAACTCCACAAGACTCTATATTCAACTTTTCAATATATGGGAGATCAAGGCATACTGAGAGTGGAAATAAATACAAGAGACTTTTGCACTCAACAACATCCACTGTGCACAAGTTTTCAAAACTCACAATTTCGCAAGGGTCTGCATTCCATATGTGCCTTAACTTCAGTAAGCTAGACAAGCTTAATTTTTTCAATTTGCTAGCTTGTTTCACCATTGCTCCATTAGACTTCATTTCTTTCACATCAAACAGTGTTACTAATGAATCACAATTCCTTACTTCCAGTTCTTCTAATTCATGAAGAACTTGTAATGTGTTTGACGTAAAAAGAACAGTTGATAAAAAGTCACATTTTTGCACCACTAGAGATTTTAAATTGCTAAATAAATTATGATATTCTTTGACATACCAAAAATCTCTCAACTCTGGATAATCAGACAGGGTCAAATGTTTGGATATACAAAATGATACCTGTTCAATAAAATTTAAATATCAGCAGATAGAAAATTAAAAAGAAAAAACATAGTTACAAGAAAAAGTATTGTCAAACAACTTTTAAGCATGTATGTGTGTGGATTTTGTTGCTATAATTTCTCCTTATCATTGTCAATGATAGATATAGCAGAAATTTAATTAAGACAAACCTTATCCTCAAACATTTTGTTTATTGTTCCATTCAAATCTTCTATTTGAACTTTTTGAAGATTTGGTGTGCTTGTGTCTCCTATAGAGAAAACTTCCATTCGATGGCATCCTTCCACAAATACATTCTCCAACAGCGGAAATAGAAGGGAGCATTTGCATGAGCAAAACCTACGCAACCTTGGTAAAGACACAAGTTCTAGTGTCTCTAAGCTGGAGAATGCAATTTCTTTGTCTTCCTCATTTTCATTTGCATTCACTATATCTTGTAGTAAATTGCATGATTCAATTTTCATTGTTGTGAGCTTGACAAGACTCTTTGCTGTTGAGCATGTTATCAAATTGATCATTCCATTGCAGTTTACTACCTCCAAATGTGTCAAGCAAGTAAAGGTAACAGAGGAAGGCACCAAGTTTACCAAAGTAGAACACTGAGCAACATCTATCTGTTCAAGATGTTGGAGAACAGGGTCAATTTCAAATCCTTCTTTACATATATGACCAAGGTCATGTAGCTCATTTAGAGTAAGGTTCCTTAGCCGTGTGCTAATTGTGACTTGTCCCTCCTCACTAGCAATGCTTTGATCATGAAATATTTCTACAAAAGAACTCCATTCTACAATTAGTGTCTCCAAATTCTGCGTATTTTCCAAAAACCAATATGGGAATGTGGTGCCTTCTGTTTCAAATTGGATCACCCTAAGAAGTTCAAGTTTGTCGTATTGGTGTTGTGAATACATGCTTTGCAATATAACCTCAACATCATTATTGTTCACTGCCAAAGTATACAAGTTTGGAAGTACCTGTTAAACAAAAAAGCAATACAAGTTATCACCCAAATATGATTAGAAATATATAGAAGAGAAAGTTTAGGGAAGAGAAAGTTTAAGGGCTAGCACTTTTATTAAAATTTGGAACTTGCTGATCCCTTAATACTCTACTTAAAGAAATCTATATTCCATTAATTATCTTGCGAATATAAATTTAAACAACAAAAAATAAAAACATCTCTAATTATCTAACATGAAATAGTATAATTTGACCATTTAATTTTCTCACTTAGGTATATTTATCTTTTTCACACTATTTCACTATTATCATATACAATGCTTCTATATGCATCAATGCAAAAAACAAAAAAAAATGTCATATTTCAATAATATACTATACATATGACAAAATAATTTCGGATTTTCGGTATTAGAAATTGTAAACCATAAAAACTACAAATTACATAAAATATTCTTAAAAAAGACGTGTCACGTGTGTAAAGGTAAGCAAAAATAATACCGAATAATAAATGACATTTAATTATTTGACACGAATGCATTTCAATGGATTACATGTAACTAAATCTATAATAATGAATATTTGAATTTATTTTGATGTATTTATCGTGTAAATCATTTTACAGAATCCTTTAATAATATATTTTCTTGTGGATGATTATTCCCCTAATAGTTATAAAAACTAACAAGTAATTGTCTAATGTAAATGTAAAACTCGTTTATACTAATGATACATTGAAATTACATTCTTAATGTATTTCGTATAATTTCTTTTATTGCATAAAGCTATTTATGTTGAGCATTAGCTTTAAGGCCCAACTTTTTATATATTACAGATTTTTATATAAAATACGAGAATATTTAGTTATTTCAGTATTTTACACTGTTATAGTAGTAGTATAATATTTAGTTATATTATAAATTTGTTTTTAAATTATGTAAAGATGTTTTGAAATAATTTTTTTTAATTATATAAAGATAAAACATACTGATATTTTATAATAAAAAAATATTTTTAATTATGTAAAGCCAAAAACGTCACTGGTGTTATGTAATAAAACTTTTTTTTAATTATATAAAGATAAAATATCACTGATGTTTTATAAAAAAAAATTAAAAATCCATAACCGTATATAACACATAGTAGGGGTATTTCTGGAGAATTCAGAATTCACTCCTAGTAGCACAACACAGAAAGAAAAAAGGGGTAGTTTTAATGGGATATTAGGAAAGAGAGAACAAAAAGTCAGATATGAAACATTACATGCTCACCAAATAAAAGATGTAAAAAATGATTACTAGAATTCGAGTTAAACCATTTTATTTTCTTTAATGTTACATAACATTTACATTACTATGCATAATTAGATTTTTAATTATTTTTAGTTTCTACCATACCTAATAATATATTTGTACATTTTTATACACATGTTATTCGAATTAATGTATAGATTAATGGTTAAATTATTTTGTTAGACTTTATAAATTTATTGAATTTGTAATTAACTCCTTATACTTTAAAAGTTTTAATTTTAATTGGTTTCTATACCAATTTTTAAATTTGTAATTAGGTCTTTACTATTCTAAAAATATTTAACTTCCAGATTATGCTGAGACATATTTATTAATATAATGTGAAATGTTTAAAAATATTTTTTTGTAACGTTTATTATTAATAAGAAACTAATTACACACCAACAGGAGTTGATCCACGTCACAAGTGACTTGGATTCGCTTAAGCATCGGAATGAAGCCCCGAATATCGAGCGAGGAACCCAAAAAGAAAATAAAAATCTAATTACAAATTTAAAATTAATCTAAAAACCTAATTAAAAACCATAGTTGTAAAAATCGGACCGGACCGACCGGTTCGACCGTAAAACCGGCGAACCGGACCTTATATTGGTCCGGTTTAGTATTCTAATCGCTTAAGAAAATGAACCGGTCAAAATCGGTACGAACCGATCAAATCGGTCAAAACTGACACGGTTCAGAATCGAACCGGTCCGGTCAACAACGTGGTCAATGGTCAACTTGCGTGCCGATGACGTTAGCATGCAGGTGTGAAATTAGAAAAAATGCATTGCAAACAATAGGAGTCGAACTTAGCTCTTCTGGAATGAAGACCAAGTTAACAACCACTGGACTAACCTATTTCTTTGACATTTTAAATGCTTTTTAAAATATATATATCAATTCTTTCTAACTAATAAATATATATATATATAAACATGGAAATACTTAACTCATTTTTTAATTGAAGTACAAATTAATTAATTTTAAAATAAAAAATGATAATGAATAAAAAAATAAAATAAAAATTACCTATTCTGAAAAAAAAACATTTATATAATTATTTAATTATATAAAAATATTTAGACTTTGAAATTATTCTTTGGATATAATTCATAGATTGTTATTCTTATTGTATCTAATTAAGATACTATATAGTAGTATGAACTAATTATATGTTTATATTTGTATTAGTTATTTATAAAATTTGACTTAACTGTTTTTAAAATGTTAGTAAAAATATGTATTTCAAATTTTAATTTTAAGTTTTAGACTATTTTATATTTTTTATTTATGTGAGAGCAGTTTTACCGGTTGAACCAGTAATTTATCGGTTGAACCAATAAACCAGTAAATCAGTAACCTGATCGGTTCGATTACCGGTTCGGTTTTGACAACTATGTTAAAAACTATTAAAGTATAGAAACCTAATTATAAATATGAAAAAAATATAAAGACTAACAAATTAATTTAGCCTAAAATAACTTAGGAAATTTAGATTTTATCTTCATGGACTTGGTAACAAAAGCTATTTAGCATGTATAGAGTGTGCTAGATAAAAATAAAAATAAAAGATATTCCCAATCATCAATTTGAAAATATTGTTCTATAAACGAGAAAAGAGTAAAGTATCGTTTTTGTCCCAATGTTTGGAGTAAGTCCTATTTGTATCCTTAACGTTTAAATCGTCCTATTTGTATCCTTAACATTTACAAAAGTGATTCAATGTTATCCTACTATTAATTATACTAACAAATCAGATTATATTTTTCAATTATTCTCACTTAGATGTATTCATTCTCAATTAGGTCTCATTTGGATGTGGTCGATTTTAATATTATACCCACTATTTATGTTTAGATTCAATTATGTCTTTAGAAAAGTGAATTATGTAAATGTTGTAGGAATTAGTTTCAACATTTGATGAGCTATTTTTCGGAGTAGATCATCGATTCTATCCAAATATTTATATTCTAACTTCAAAAAGAGGTTTTTAAAACTCAAACTAAAGCGCTCATGATGTGTAATTGACGACAGGATAACATTAAATCACTTTTACAAACTTTAGGGATACAGATAGGACGATTTAAACGTTAGGAGCACAAATAGGATTTACCCCAAACATTGGAACAAAAACGATACTTTACTCTTTTTAAAAAAATTAATACTGATTTTAAGAAAAAAATTTCAACATGTAAAAAAACAGAATCTAAGATGAAATATTAACTGTCCATACCTCTTCAACTGGGAAAAGAGGTTGATGCATTGGGATAGAAATTTTATCATCCGAAGCTCGCTCTTGGCAACTGAGATATGTTGTCTGAAATAGCGTCAATTTTGGACAGTTGACCACAAACAAATCTATCAAAGATTTACATTGAATAGAATAGATGCTAGAAAAGAATGTCCTCAGTTTAAGCAACTTTTGTAGCCACAAGGTCCTTAAATGAGGAAACACAAATTTAATCATCTCCCTTGTCTGTCTTTTATTATCAACTATCTCCTCAATCCCACATCTTGATACTACAAGGCCTTCAAGTTGGGCCATATCAATAGCTACAGAGAGTGGAAAGAGACTTTTTAAGCTTGGACAATCCATAACAGAGACTTGACATAGATTCTGAAAGCTCAAAGTTGTGTTGGGATCTTCCTTCCAAATATGCTTCAAATTTGGAAGACTGCAAAGAATTAACTTTTTCAAAAGAGAACATTTCTTTACCACAATTTCTTCCGCAAATGTTTCTTTCACAATATCAAACACAGCCATTAAAGAATTACAGTCTCTTACATCTAGTTCTTCCAAATTCACAAGCGCATCTATTAAATTTGGATAAAAGAGCACATCGGTTAAAAACTCACAATTGTGAACCACTAACTTCTTCAAATTGTTGAATATATTGCTCCGAAGTTGACCATACCATAACTCTTTTAGCTCAGGATATTTTGATAGATTTAAATCCTTGAAACTACGTACCTGTGTACATTCAGTAGAGTTTGTAAATTTATAATTGTGTAAGCAAACACTACTTGTATTTGATGATACTATTCTCTTTTTTTAATTATTAAGCTATATTTTTTAAAAAGAATATCAAATAGAAAATACAAACACACGACATGCCACACTAAGAATGCAAATTCAAAATGGCCAAACTATTATGTATTTTCAAGTTTAATCAAGTTATACTTTTGACCTTTTGTTTAGATGGTTGGAAATGACGAGAACAAGAACATAAATAATGACCATTATTCTTATTCTTATTTATATAATTTCAATATGTTCATGTAAAAAAATGTGAGCATCGAATACATCATCTTCTAATAATTTATATCATTAAAAAATAAATTTTTAATATTCGTGTAAAAGAGAAAAAAAGGTCCCCTTTAAAATTCAATGTTAATATATTTTTTTTCCAGACATGTTAATGCGATTTAGAACAAGGATTTATGCCCCTGACTTTATTCTGTCTTTTTTCCCTTTCATTTTGGCAAAAAATGGGGTAAATAATATAATAGGTAGCCTTCAGTTCTGGTTTCTTATTTAAAGCCACAGATATTATACAACAAACTTAGCCATTTTGCATCCAATCTAGAAAAAGAAGCAAATTAAATTCAATTAGTAAAATAAAGCATACCTTATCTTCAAACATGTTTTTTATGGTGCCATTCAAATTTCCTTTCCAAGAAAATTCTTTACTATTCTCTGATGTTTGTACTTTTTGAAGCATTGGTGTGCTTGTCGTGTTCCCCTCAGAGAAGTACATCATGCGAGCACATTCTCTAACTAGTACCTCATGCAACAATGGGAACCTTAGAAAGCACTTTTGCGAGCAAAACCTACCGAGTCCTGGTAAACAATCCAACACCAAAGTTTCCAAACAGAAAAATATGATGTCATTTGTCATCTCTTCACCCTCTTTGGATATTATTTCCTCAAGTGAATCACATTGTATTACCTTCATTACTATGAGCTGGGTTAGACTTCTTGCTGTAGGAGGTGAAAGTAAGTTTATCATACTATTACAATTTACTACCTCAAGATAGGTCAAATAGCAAAAGCTAACAGAGGAAGGAACCAGGTTTTTCAAACTTGAACATCCATCAACACATAACGATTCAAGAAGCTCAAGAACTGGGTCAATTTGCAGTCCTTCTTCACATATATGTTGAAGATTTGGTAATTGATGCAGTGTTAACCGTTGGAGTTTTGCACAATTCTTTTTCTCTCCAAGTCTTTTATCTTGAAATATCTTCTTAAAGGAACTCCACTCAACGCCTAGCGATTTCAAACTGCATATATTCTGCAAAACCTGATTGGGAAAAGTAGAACCTTCGTCCTCATACATACACAGACTAAGAGATGATATTTTGTTGAAGAAAGGACCTATATTTTGGGATTGAAATATCTTGCTAGCATCCTTTTCGTCTATTCTCAAGTGTTCCAAATTAGGAATTACCTTGAACATATACAAAACAGAATTTACATTTACAATAAGATACTATTTTCAATGGGAAATAGATCCTCTCCTTTTTTTTAACACTTCAGAGAATAAAGTATGATCTTTCACCTTTAATTTTATAAGTGGGACTAAAATTAAATAGGAGAGAGAAAACAATGAAGGGTGAAATCCTACACTGGACACCATCCAATTTTTTTTCAATGGAAAGGATCCACTCCCTTTTCGATGTCCTTCAAAAAAATAATAAAGAAAGCAAATCTAGCGTTTATTAATTCGTAGTAATTAGTAATCTTAAAATGTTAGTCTGTCTCGTAATTTGTAAAAAAGAATAGACAACATTAAAAAAAAAAAACGAAAGAAGAGAATAAAGAGCACAAATCTACTGTGTTTATTCACATCGTAGACTTCAAATTTGCTACTATAATTTCCATTTCGTTTCTAGAATTCTTTTTTTTTTAAAGCAATTTCGTTTTTAAAATTTGGAATTGTGCCAAAATACTTTATTTCCTCAATTCTATACCAATAATTACCAACGAACTATTCAAATAATTAATTGCATATATAAAGAATTTAATTTCGAACATTTTTCTTGTAACATTTTGTAACTTAACTTTCGTACATATATACCAATGCTTGAGAATGCTATTTTGGAAAGGAGAAAAATTATGTGTTCTTAGACATAACGGTACCAATGCAATTTTTCAATGTACAATGTAATAATGAATCTTTAAAAAAAATTATAAATTAAAAACAGAACCATGTTTATATGCATTGGACTTTCATGCAAATTGATATATGTAGTAATATAAAAAAAGTATACCTGTTCAGCTACCAACTGTTGCTCCGTTGAAACAATGTATGCTTGATCAGGAAGCTTTTGATGGCCACTTGTAGAAAGGGTTCTGTACAAATTTAATTTCACACATAGTGTAACATCTAATTTTCTCAAAGATGGACATGTTAATGTGTGATTTCCTGCATAGAACCCTTTGAGATTATATAACCTCCAAAGCAACAAAGTGTTTAAATGGTTAAACTCAAAGGAAGTAGTTGAGACCGTCGGTTCATCCTTCAATGCAACAATTTGCTTCATGTTTCCACACCATTTAATTGAAAGTTCTTTAAGATGCGAGCAACTTGTGGCTACTGAACATGGAAATACAAATTCCAAGTTTTCGCAGTTCTCTACATATATTTCCTCTAGATTGCAAAAGCAAAGAGCTCCTTCAAGATCCTTGCTCCATATTTGTTTTAGCTTTGGCAATTTTTTTAGAGTAATTTTTTTAAGTTGTGTTCGTTCTGTATTACAATTTTCATCAGAACTCAGTTGAAATATCTCTTCTACTGAAACACAATCGATTACCATTAATGCCTCTAGATCATTATATGCTTTCTGCATCGAAGAAGGAAAAATTACTCTAATTTTCTCACAATTGTTGACTTGTAATGTCTTCACTTTAGAAAATTCTTTGTACCATATCTTCTTCAAACTCTTCATGTCCTTTAAGATAATTGTTTGCAATTTGGAGAATCGAACCTATCATTCAAAAATTTAAAAACCATACATAACTTCTATCATTATACTATTAACAAAGAATAAGCAATAACAGAAGTTACCAGTGAAAAAATATACGATGTCTATTTGATACATAGTATTGGAACAAAAGTCCTATTCTTTTTTTTTCCAAAACAATAGTTACCATTTAGTTATCATACCTCTTCTAGCGTGATAATATTGTTGTCCCTGTCTACCGGATCTATTATCTCCTCCATTAGATGGCATTCACTTATTTCAAGCTTTATGAGGTTGGAAAAACTCTCCACCATAGTAGATGAGAACAAATACTTTGGACCATCACAATTTTCAACAATCAAATTTCTCAATTTGTAAAAAGAGTGTCGATTATCCTTCCAAATTTTGCTCAAATTGAGTGAGCTCAACTTCAAAGTGTCCAAATTAGGAAATGCAACCTACGTGAAATATAAAAATGTTAACAAAAGCTTAAAGAAAGATTATAAAAACCTTAGCATTCAATGCTATTTCAAAATTTGTAGGGGTTATGTAATAAACTAACAATTGAAAAGAAATGCAACAAAATAAAATTAATAAAAGTAGCTAAGAAATAACTAAAACAAGTAAATGAAATGTCATAAAAACAAAAAAAAATCGCATACCTACGGTACAAGGAAAATGAGAATTTTCTATGATCATTTAAAATATGATTTTAGTACCCATAAAAAGTACTTAGTAGTATTCATGACGATCAATAATTATTTACTATAATTTTAAAAAATGTTTTAAGCTATTCTCTCACACACACATAAGTGAAATGCATTTTCAATTTTATTGAATTGAATACATAGTTATTATAAATTTGGTTCATGATTGATGATTGTATATTTTCTTGACATTAAAATTAACTTAATATGCTATATAGAAATATAATAAAAAAATATTAACAAAAAAAATTATATTTTTATCTTAAAAAATTAATATAAGTATATTTATTAGTTTACAGAGTATAACAACTAAGCAAAATGGTCTTCCAATCTTTTAGAAGTCAGAAGATACCACTTAATAGTTAATACTACTTTTGATTAGATATGTTATTTATGCTTAGTCATAATTATTCAGATCCACCGATACTCTTCATAAAATACAATATATAAATAAATTAAAAAACCCTAATTATCATTGAAAATAATCATCTTAGGACTTACCTGTATGCGCGTAAAGATTTGAAACAAGAATAGAAGGTAAAACACTTACTTGATTGTTAAAAAGGGGTATAGCAGAAGATGTTGGCTGATGAGAAAAGAAACTTTTAAGCTCATCCAAATGTTGTAAAGTTAGAGAATGGAGCAATGGAAACTGAATGGTTTCAACAGTTTCGTCATTCATTACACTTGCATCACCATCTTCAAACACGATCCTTTCCATAAGTTTGCATCGAGAAACTTCGAGCTCTGAAAGCTGAGACATGCTTTTAACTATGGAAACAGAGAGAAGATATTTCACTTTATTACAGTTTTCAACTTTGATGGCCTGGAGCTTGGCAAAAGAATTGTTCGCAAGTGGCCCATCATAAATTTTCTCCATCTGATCGAGATTCTGAATGACCAGTTTTTCCAGGTTTGGAAATGAGGGGGATGGAACATGAGTCCTCTCTTTAAAATCAATGATGTGCTGAATTAAGGCATTATTTTGGATGTGGAGGTGCTTCAGTTGAGGAAATCCGTCTCCATTCAATTGATAGAGTACATTCGAAATGCCTCCAACTTCATCCAAATACAAATTCTCTGCTCTTTTAATCAATCCTTTGATCCCGGGCTCCAAGTGAATATTGGTCTCAAGCTTGAGCTTCAACGTCTTCAGTGTTTCATCATCAATATCAAACCCTTCCCAGACATCTCCAATAGCTATATTGTACCTTTCTAATTTATCAAACATCAGATCACTTGGCAACATGCAAGCCTCACGAACTTCTAATCCTAGAGCTGTCAAGTTCAACAACTGTCGGAATTCATCAAGGCTGGCATTTTTTGTTTTGCTGACTAAATTTTCACCATTCCAATCAATTGAAATACCTCTCATGTAAAACTCCTCCAAACTGATCAATCTTGATATGATGTTTTGCGGGATGACTTCAACTCCAGAGTAGCACATAAGTAACATTTTTAGCTTAGTCAACTGACCAATTTCACTAGGAAAGTTTATCATGGAAGAACACCAGAGGTTAAGAATTTCTAGATTTTTCAAAGCTCCTATTCCATCCATACTTTGTAGAACACATATAAACAAGTGCAATGTTTGAAGGCTAGTTAGCCCACAAATAGATGTTGGTAACAAAGGCAAGTTTATGCATCTCAATTCTAACACTTTGAGGCTTTTCATTCCCTCAAAGAAAGAATCAGGGATTTCCAGAGAACGATCAGCACTATTCAATACAAAAAGCAAAAGATTAGGACAATCTAACTTTTCAGGAAGCTTATTGATGATGCAATTATCCAGGACAATCTGGGAGCAGCTTCTTAGAAATCCCTCTGTCGGCCATTCCTTCAAGGCATCTCCATGCTTTGTTGTAAAAACATGGCGATCCCGTTTTGCTATGGATACAGCTACTTCACGAACAATGTCATGCACATACAACAGACAAGAAGACATACGACCTTCATACATCAGACAAGAGGCCTTCAAGGTGTCAAGTATTCTGAATAACCTATTTCTTGCAGCGGCTAGTGTGTTTATTCCTTTAAATAGGTCTAAACCCATGGCGCATGTCACTATGTACTCTGGAATAAAAAAGGATCCCATTACGGAACAAAGCAAGAGTACATCCTTCATCTCCTCAGATTCCAACCAATTGTAACTCAATTCCAGTGCTGAATAAGTGACCGCATCCATGTCTCCACTATTGGCACCATCTAACTGATAGAGCCTAGCAGCGGAAACGACACAAATGTCCAATACAAGAACAATATGGAAGCACTCACAACACAATATGGCAGCAACTATAACAAGCAAATATAGCAAGTAAAGCAATAATAAGAACACACCGAGATTTTAACGTGGAAAACCCCCTCAATGTGAGAGGTAAAAACCACGAGTCGTCCAGACCAATGAAATAGCTCCACTATAATCAAATGAGGTACAAGAGAGTCTCAAACAAAGCACAAAAATGTGCATATAACCAGCCAAAACATCAAAGCACCAAAGCTCACAAATGAAAAGCAAGAAGATGAAATATACCCAAAAAACAGAGCTACTGTCGAAGCCAATTTCTCCCTCTGCAGACCTCCAATTAAAATCTCCACCGTCCAGAATGAAGAACAAGATGTGAAGAATCTACAGTTCAAATTTCACGTCGATCCAACGGTGAAAGAATGAGAAACTGCCGTTCCAAAATTGCTGCTCTGTGTAAAAACGGGAAACCTAATTTCTCTCTTGCGAAGCCAATTTCTCTCACTGCAAATCTCCAATCAACATCTCCACCGACCAGAATGAAGAACAAGATGATAGGAACATGCAGTTTAAATTTCAAGCCGATCCAACGGTGAACAACTCAGAAACTGACATTAGAAATTTACTGCTTTGGGCAAAAACGGGAATTCTGTTTTTCCCTTTTCTCTCACTTGGTGGCTACTCTCTCTCACTCTCAATGACCCCCAAAAATCTGAACTAGGGTTGTGGCACAATGGGTGCAAGAGACACCCTCAAAATGTTGGGCTTGGGCCTCACAAAGGAGAGAAAAACCCAACAAATCTCCCCCTTCTCGACTAGGTGGAGGCTCTCGCCATTCCGGCGATCAAACAACATGTTTCAAACTTTTCTCTTGACAATGCTTTTGTCATCATATCAGCACCATTGTCATCAGTGTGAACTTTCTCAAGTTCCAACAACTTTGAATCTAACACATCCCGTATCCAGTGATACCTAACATCAATGTGTTTAGATCTTGGATGAAAAGTAGAATTCTTGGCAAGATGAATAGCACTTTGGCTATCACACAACAACACATAACGGTCTTGCTTGAAACCAAGTGCTGCAAGAAACTTCTTCATCCACAACAACTCTTTACATGCTTCAGTTGCTGCAATAAACTCTGTCTCTGTGGTAGAAAGTGCAACACACTTTTGTAGCCTTGACTGCCATGAAATAGCTCCCCCTGCAAACTTGACCAAATAACCTGAAGTAGACTTTCGAGAATCAATATCTCCTGCCATGTCTGCATCAGTAAAGCCAACTAGCAAAGGTTTCTCACCACCAAAACTCAAACTCAAGTTAGTTGTACCTTTGAGATATCTCATAATCCATTTAACAGCATTCCAATGTTCTTTACCTGGATTAGAGAGAAAACGACTCACAGTACCAACTGCATGAGCAATGTCTGGTCTAGTACACACCATAGCATACATCAAGCTTCCAACAGCTGAGGCATAAGGAATTTCATCCATTGCTTGTTTCTCCTCATCAGTGGTTGGACACTGCTTGGTACTCAACTTAAAATGAGGAGCAAAAGAACTAGCAACACATTTGGCATCATTCATGCCAAACCTTTGAAGCACCTTCTTTATGTACTTCTCCTGTGACAAATAAAGCTTCTTGGAATCTCTATAACGAGTAATAGTCATGCCCAAAATTTGTTTGGCAGGACCCAAGTCCTTCATAGCAAAGAACTTACTCAACTGTTTCTTCAACTCATTAATCCTCAAAGCATTCTTGCCCACAATCAAAATATCATCCACATAAAGCAAAAGAATGATAAAATCATCATCAGAAAATTTTTGCACAAATACACAATGATCTGAAGTTGTCTTACGGTAACCATGCTTCCCCATAACAGATTCAAACTTCTTGTACCACTGTCTTGGAGCTTGCTTCAACCCATAAAGACTCTTCTTAAGCTTGCACACAAAATCTTCCTTTCCTTTAACAACAAAGCCCTCCGGTTGCTCCATGTAGATCTCCTTGTCTAAATCACCATGAAGAAAAGCTGTCTTCACATCCATTTGCTCAATCTCCAAATCAAGAGACGCTGCTAATCCAAGCACAGCACGAATGGATGACATCCTCACAACAGGAGAAAAGATCTCCTCATAATCAACACCTTTTCTCTGGCTAAAGCCTCTAACAACCAATCTAGCCTTATACCGAGGCTTAGAATTGTGTTCTTCATTCTTGATTCTGAATACCCATTTGTTCTTCAAAACTCGCATACCCTTCGGTAGCTTCACCAACTCATAGGTATCATTCTCAAGCAAGGACTTCATTTCTTCTTGCATAGCTTCAAGCCATTGAGCTTTGCTTTCATCTTCAACAGCCTCTCCAAAGCATTCAGGTTCTCCCCCATCAGTCAACAAAACAAACTCATGTGGAGAATACCTTGATGAAGGCTTCCGCTCTCTTGTAGACCTTCTGAGTGCATTTGCAGGAATTTCCAAAGCTGGTTCTTCATCTTGATCATCATCACCAACTTCATCAAGTATCGGATCAATTGTTCCATCTTCACCTGCACTTGTATCATGCTCATTATTTTGAGCTTCAACTCTACCATCTTCTACCATAGGCATAGAGGGAGTAATATCCAAGTCAGAAAAATCATCACTAGGCTGAACCATTGGCTTCTCAGCATTATCAACATCCTTCAATGTTTGGTCTTCAACAAAGACAACATCTCTACTCCGAATCACCTTCTTGCTAACAGGATCATAAAACATGTAACCAAACTCATCCATGCCATAGCCAATAAAAATACACTGCCTAGTCTTTACATCAAGCTTAGATCTCTCATCTTTGGGAATATGAACAAAAGCTTTACATCCAAAGACTCTTAAATGATCATAAGAAACATCTTTACCTGACCATACCTTCTCTGGCACTTCAAATTGCAAAGGAACACATGGTGTCCGGTTCAAGACATGAACAACAGTGCTCAAAGCTTCACCCCAAAAGGATTTTGCCAATCCAGACTGCGACAATAAGCACCTAACTCTTTCAACCAGTGTTCTGTTCATTCTTTCAGCCAAGCCATTCAACTGAGGAGTCTTCGGAGGAGTCTTCTGATGTCTTATACCATGCTCTTTACAATAAGCATCAAATGGACCTGAGTACTCACCACCATTGTCAGTACGAATGCATTTCAACTTCTTCCCAGTTTCTCTTTCAACAGAAGCTTGAAATTGCTTGAACACATTCAAAACTTGATCTTTGGTCTTCAAAGTGTAAACCCATAATTTTCTAGAATGATCATCAATAAAGGTTACAAAATAGATAGACCCTCCAAGTGTTCTTGTCTTCATCGGCCCACATACATCAGAATGTACCAAGTCAAGTATCTCCGGCTTCCTTGAAGGTGGATGGCTCTTAAAAGAAACCCTGTTTTGTTTCCCAGCAAAGCAATGGTTGCACTTTTGCAAAGCAACCTTACAACCAGATAAAAGATTTCTCTTGGATAACATATTCATACCCTTCTCACTCATATGACATAATCTCTTATGCCATAAATCAGTTTCATCAACAAACTCAGCAGCATTAATAACATCTTTCACAATCTTTGCTTGAGTTAAATAAAGAGTAGAGTGTCGAGTACCTCTAGCAACAACCATGGAACCCTTGGTGAGCTTCCAACTATCACGAGAAAATGAGCTATCCAAGTCTTCATCACACAACTTACCAACAGAAAGTAAGTTCAACCGAATATCTGGAACATGCTTCACACGCTTCAAAGTCAACTTGGTACCATTGGAGGTTTCTAAGCAAACCTGTCCAACACCAGCACATTTTGCAACACCTTGATGAGCCATTTTCACATCACCAAAATCACCAGGAGTATAAGATGTAAACAAATCCCTCCTAGATGTAACATGAATAGAAGCACCACTATCAATCACCCAACTAGTGCTATTATCAACAAGGTTAACAGATTCAAACTCCTCAACAACAAGAAAATCATCATGAGTTACATTAACCTTGTCTTCATTACTACCATCATCTTTATTTTTGCTCTTGTCTTTACTTGCCTTGGCTTTCTCCTTCTTTAGCTGCCAACAAAATCTCTTCACATGTCCCTTTTGACCACAATGATGACACTCAATGTTCTTATACTTTCCTCGAGACTTGCTTCTGCTTTGATCTCTACCTTTAGGACCTCGACTTTTGCTTCTCCCCCTAGACTCAGAAACAAGAACATCTGAATGTGTAGTCGATGTACCTTGTGACTTTCTTCTCATCTCTTCATTCAAAACACTGCTCTTGGCAAGATCCATAGA
The DNA here is from genome assembly GCF_003086295.3 of Arachis hypogaea. Lineage (NCBI taxonomy): Eukaryota > Viridiplantae > Streptophyta > Magnoliopsida > Fabales > Fabaceae > Arachis > Arachis hypogaea. Next base: position 92,697,091 of record NC_092047.1, on the reverse strand, counting down.
GATTACACCATCAGGAGCAGAATTAGACAATGACATTCTGAGAATTTCCCACGAGTCTGGTAAGGAGCCAAGAAGTAACAATCCTTGAACCTCTTCATCAAACTTGATACCCATGGAAGATAACTGATTCATAATTCCTTGGAAGTTATTCAAGTGATCTGTCATTGATGTCCCATCTGTATACTTCAAAGCCAACAACTGCTTGATCAAAAACATCTTGTTATTCCCAGTTTTTCGAGCATACAACTGTTCAAGTTTAATCCAAAGAGTCCGAGCATGTGTCTCTCCAATAATATGGTTCAACACATTATCGTCAACCCACTGCCTAATATATCCACAGACTTGTCTATGCAACAAAGTCCAATCATCATCAGATTTATCATTAGGCTTCTCTGTACCAAAAACTGGTTGATGAAAATTCTTGACATAAAGCAAATCTTCCATTTTTGACTTCCACAAATCATAATTAGGACCATTAAGAGTGATCATCCTACTAGTATTAGTATTAGCTTCCATTGTTCACAAACTCACAAGCCCAGAAAAATACCAACAAGCTCTGATGCCAGTATGATAGAGCCTAGCAGCGGAAACGACACAAATGTCCAATACAAGAACAATATGGAAGCACTCACAACACAATATGGCAGCAACTATAACAAGCAAATATAGCAAGTAAAGCAATAATAAGAACACACCGAGATTTTAACGTGGAAAACCCCCTCAATGTGAGAGGTAAAAACCACGAGTCGTCCAGACCAATGAAATAGCTCCACTATAATCAAATGAGGTACAAGAGAGTCTCAAACAAAGCACAAAAATGTGCATATAACCAGCCAAAACATCAAAGCACCAAAGCTCACAAATGAAAAGCAAGAAGATGAAATATACCCAAAAAACAGAGCTACTGTCGAAGCCAATTTCTCCCTCTGCAGACCTCCAATTAAAATCTCCACCGTCCAGAATGAAGAACAAGATGTGAAGAATCTACAGTTCAAATTTCACGTCGATCCAACGGTGAAAGAATGAGAAACTGCCGTTCCAAAATTGCTGCTCTGTGTAAAAACGGGAAACCTAATTTCTCTCTTGCGAAGCCAATTTCTCTCACTGCAAATCTCCAATCAACATCTCCACCGACCAGAATGAAGAACAAGATGATAGGAACATGCAGTTTAAATTTCAAGCCGATCCAACGGTGAACAACTCAGAAACTGACATTAGAAATTTACTGCTTTGGGCAAAAACGGGAATTCTGTTTTTCCCTTTTCTCTCACTTGGTGGCTACTCTCTCTCACTCTCAATGACCCCCAAAAATCTGAACTAGGGTTGTGGCACAATGGGTGCAAGAGACACCCTCAAAATGTTGGGCTTGGGCCTCACAAAGGAGAGAAAAACCCAACACTAACCGGGTTAATGCATCTTTCCAGGCATAAAGTTTTTTATTTTTCAATGCCCTCGCAACCGTTACCAGCCGAAGAGGCAAACCTGCACATCTTTTTGCAATTTCAATTGCTGTTCCTTTTATATTGATATCATGTACAGTATCGCCAGCCAGAGATTCAAACATGATCCAATTTTCTTCCTCACTTAAAACATCAAGCTTGAAATCCTTTTGAACATCCATTACTTGCAGCACATCATTATTTCGAGAAGTCATTAACAATTTGCAACTACCATGTTCACTGCCAGAAGGAATTCCGAGCATCTCCAAATCAAGTCTTGCCCATATATCATCCAATATTATCAAGATTGATCTCTCTGTTTTAATTCTGTCATGTAAGCGCTTCCCTCTACAAGCAACACTCTCGTCCCTGAATTGAAGACCCAACTGATCAGCAATCTCCCGTTGAATTGTTTTGATGTCTGGAGTTTTTGACACAGTGGCTATGACCACCTCATCAAACAACCTCTCATGCTTAGCTATTTGAGCAACTTCATTCATAAGAGTGGTCTTACCCACACCACCAAGCCCATACACTCCCACCATGCTTACTTTGGGGTCTCGTAGAGCATGCATGATATTCTCCGTAATAGATTTCCTTGACTCCAAGTTTTTGTTACTCCTTGTGGTAGATGTTGAGACTACATCAAGAGCAGGAAGATAAGCTACTGCGGAAAAGTTCCCTTCTCCCTTTATATCAACAACATTTTTGACAATTTTCGTAGCTTTTCTACTGAGTTGATGACGTGTCACCACATTAGGAAATGAACATCTGGAACACCCAACCTTCGCATGACGAGGATCATTTTGAAGCTGATTTGCTTCTCCAATGGCATCATCTACATTGTTCAACCAATTCTGCACAACATCAAAAGTTGTTTTCCCATTCCTTCTTTCTTCTTCAACACGTTGCTTGATTTCGTCTCTTTTGCCCTCAAGATCTGTAACACGTTTACCTAGCTCCTTAAAATTGGCTTTATAGAATATTAGATAGCTGAATTGCCTTCCAATGGGTGCCACAGTATACTCTGCTACTTTTCCAGCAACAGAGCTTAGAATTTCCATTGATTCAAGAGTTGAAACTACAAACAAAGTAGAAAAATTTTGAATGAGGAAAAGAGTTCTTGGGAAACATTGTAAAAAGAAAAACACAAATGTTAAACGCTGGGTACCTTTACGTTGGAGTTAGATTGGGCGAATACGGACAGTAATCGATATATGCTTCAAAAATCAAATACTTTAAGAGACACCTTTTCCCTGTTACACATGATAAATGCTCACTAGTCATTACTCGTTTCAAATCGGAGACAATAGATATGGCCATGGTAAGCAAAACAATCTATATTGATGGTAAGCGAAACAAGTAAAGGAAACAATTACCATAGTTACATTAACAAAAACTACATAATCACAAGTTTAGGATTTAGTTATGAAACAAATGTTAATATTATCAAAGAAAGATTTTATAGAAAACGTATAAAGTTAAGTATCAGAATATTTGTTACGTATTTATAAAAGTAAAAGATTTAAAAACTTGTATTAACTCTTACATTTAGTAAAGTAGAAAATTAAACACTTTTACTAATAATAATCTTAACATTTACTTAAAATACATATTGGCTAAACCCTAAATTTTAATATTGTTACACGCCTTTTTTGCTTGAATTTATTTGAACACACTTTGTTGGTAAAAGTTCTAACTTATCTTCACTTAGTTTAATATGTTTGTTGTTATATAAAACTTTAATTTGGATTTATATCGATATTTAGACTTAATTTAACGTAGTTGGTTTTATTTTAAACTTACATATCTCGATCCAGATGTATGTAAGGTTATCTTAATGTTTTATATTTGTGTTATAGTTTGAGTTTCCTTAATAAAAAGAAAAAAGGGTTTTGATTTCACTTTGGGAATTTTTATGTATTTAATTAGCTGGTTATATATAAAATTTAAAATTAATAATTTGATATAGAATATATATATATATATTTGATTCTGATGTTGAAATTTAATACCGATGGTACTACTGATTTATTTTATATATATATATATAACTTTTTCTTTTAATGTCATAAAAAATTACTTATCCTAAAGAATTTATCAAAAGGTTTAGACCGAAATGTGCTAAACCAATAAAAAATTCTATGCATCTAAATATCAAGTTAGATAAAGATGAGCATGCTATAGATGTAAGATGAGACAAGATATAAAAAAAATGATTGATTTCTTAATGTATCTTACATCTTCAAGGCATGATATCATTTAAAGTGTTAGTATATGCTTAAAATTCCAATTAAAGTCCAACAAATCTCATCTCTCAACAATAAAAAAAAAATCATTAGATATATGCTTGGTAACACTAATTATGGGTTGTGGTATCTAAAAATTGATTTTTTTCTATTAGTGAATTATTGCGATGTAGATTTTGTTGGGAATCGAGTTAATAGAAGAAGCACATGTGGTCAAGCAAAAGGCAAGTTGCCTTGTTCACTGTCGAAACTAAGTACATTACAGCCTCTTCATGTTGCTCTTAATTATTATGGTTGAAAATACAGTTGGCTGATTACAAGCTGAATACTTCTAATGTTTCATTACTTTGTGACAATATAAGTGCTATAAACATTTTAAAAAATTCTGCTTTGCACTCTAGAACTAAGTACATTAGATTTGGATTTCATTCTATTAGAAAACATGTGTAAAATAAAAATTTAGATATTCAATTTGTTAAATAAAAATTTAGATATTCAATTTGTTAAATCACAAAAATCAGCTAACTAATATTTTTACCAAACCATTTATTGAAGAGAGATTCTACAAATTGCGTACTGCTTTAGGTATTATTAATTCTTCTCATTTTTTTTATCATTCTAATGCTCTGATTCAGTGTTTTTATCTCATAGGTCGCTATGAATAATTTTGAACAGATAATGAGTGGATTTAATTATCTAAGTTGGCTATTTGGAACTCAGTGGACATTTTTAATCTTGTGGACCCTTTGTGTTCGCTTCTTCGTTTAAAAATGGGTCATGATTGTCTGATTTTGTTGGTACAGTTTTTGAACTGCATTTAATTTTTTTTTACATTAATTTTATTTAACTAAATGCATTTTCCTTATGCACGGTGTGCTGCATGTACTTGTGGTTACAGCTGAAAAACAATTTTTTTTTTAAATATTTACAATTTTTTTAAGTTAAGACCTTTGCACTACTCAGTCTATATTAATGCAGCATTACATGCACCATCTCTCACACTTCTCTCCACTCATACACCCCATTTTTTAAGGATGAATTCCCATCTTTTCCATTCGTACAAAAGGTCTACTCTGATTTTGTGAGATAATTCTACAGTAACATGTCCTACAAAGAAGAGATGATTACTTCTTTTGTTATGGGTTGTACCATTATTCTTGACAAATATCATCTTAGTAAAGTCCTAGATTACCAACAACGAGACATCAATGTGTTTATCATTGGAAAGTGGGATGAGTCTCCGAATATGTCCTACTTTGAAGCCCTAGGCACTATCTGTGTCAATATTCCTCTTCTTGAGGGTACCACTCCCACTCACAAATCACTTAGACCAGTTCGTGCCCAGTTGCACAAGATTGTGAATCACATTATCCTACCTCAAAATGGCTCTTTTTAGCCTGTTTCATTCTGCGATGCATTGGTTATGTTTTTTTTTTTTCTAAAATTCCCATTTCATTTGCTTATCTCTTGTTAAGGCATATGCATGACTGTGTTCATTCTAAAATTTCTTTACCTTACGCTATGCTACTCACTAAAATTTTTTAATATTATAATGTTGATTTTGGTGCCAAAATCTCTCGATAGTATAACTTTTATAAAAGGGGTTGGTGCAGTAAAAAGAACTGCAAGCAAGCATGCAGCACTGATGAGAAGACTAAAGATCATGAACAATGTCCTGTACCATTGGTTTTGAAATCAAACTCTGCCAAAATTCAGATTTTAACAGGCATAATAAATGATGTACTTCAAGAATTTGTGAACCTGTCTGATCTTCTGGTTAACTTTGGGGCTGAAAGAAAGCTGAAGAAATGGCGAAAACTGCACTCAAGAAGATCAAAGGCCGCATTTACATTCTCTAAAACTTTGTTGAAGATATTGAAATTGGTTCCAATACTATTGACAATGAGAATGATGATGCCTTGGATGACTCCAACTCTAATGCCTAAATTATCTTATCTCTAATCTAGACACTTCAAATTTTCTCTAATTTTGTTTAGAGACTTTTTAGACTTTCTTTATTTTGTTTATGTTGGATGATTGTAAATACTTTAATACTTTACTTTGACTACTTCTTATGACTACTTTTATTATCCTCTAACAATTTTTTGCAGGTTTTTTGTTTTTCTTCTTTGATGACAAAAAGGGGAGAAAAGAAAAGAAATCTATTATGAGTCCTTTGATGCTCTTTGCATGAAGTGTTCATTGTTAAATTTGCTGCATCCTTTGCATAATTGTACTTGTGTTAAATAATTTTTTGTTCTGTGCTATTTTTGCTATGCTATATTTCTTTGGTGATGGTTTTTGGTTGTTTTGAGCATTCTCTATTTTAAAAAGAAACCATGATTAAGGGGGAGAAATGCTAACATTGAGAGAAAGTACTTCACATTCTAACTCAGTTCAAATGATCATCAAAGTGAAATGTTTTTACTCCATTTAAATTAATTTTATTTATCCTCTTTTATCATATTTGTCATCAAGAAAGAGATTGTTGAGTTAGAATTAATTTTGAGTTGATAATATAATGACAAACATTGTTATTGGGTTAAAAGTCCAAAAGTGCGATAATGGATTAATGAGTATTGCAGGCCAAATATATTCATCTCAACCCACCTCATGTTGCTTCAGCAAACTTTTACAATGCAAAAATAAAAGCATCAGTCCAATGCATATGAAGAAAAATAGGAATCAAGATATAAAAAGAGAAGGTTCTGCATTTGCTAAGAGAGAGAAAAAAAAATGAGATATTTGACAACATTATGATGAACAAGAGACAACATGGACAACAATACTAAGGACAGCAAAGGATAAAAAAATCAGAAGTTGGTAGAACAAAAATAAAATGTATGAACAATAAAGGTTAGTGGAGCAGCTACAAAGACACCAGAAGTGATGGAACAAAATGAAAAAGCAATGCATGCCAAGGAAGACGGCTACAACAGGCCATCTCATACATGTAGAATCATTTTCCTTTAATTTTGTACTTTATTTTAGATTTCATTGTTATGACTATCTGATGTTTATCTTCCTGTAATTGAGAAACAGGTAAATCATGGTAAGATGAAAAATTAAAACGGCATGAGAGAAAAAATGCAAGAGAGATACATTAAAAAAGACAAAAAAAAAAAAATTATGTATTTGGTTATTGTTGAACTAGGATTGATTCCCCTTGTCAAGTTGGGATAATACTTGGTGGTTGTTTTCCTTAGTCAAGCTGAGATAGCACTTGGTAGTGACTAGGCTTGGTTAGAAGTTTAGTGGTTGATGCTAGATGAATTAGGTTGTAATTCATTAGTATTGGTATATGTAATCAGTTTGATTATAGTAAAAATTACACCATGGTTGTGATGGAGATTGAATGTAGGTTTCATTGCACAAAGAAACCGAACTAAAATACATGATTGTCTGATTCTCTTCTTCCCTGTTCTGGTTTTAGAGATAAAACAAAAAAAAAAATCTCCAGCATAATCTATTTTCGCAAAGACAGAACAAAGAACTTCAATTTTAAAACTAACTTAATTCAACCCCTTTCTAGCATTATCATCAATATTAGAGTGTTAGAGGGGAGAGGGATGATTGAAATGGTGTCATGGTGAATATAGTTTGTAGGAAGAATAAGTTGGACTTTATTGGCCTTATTGAAAATAAAAAAGATGCGGTGGATAAGAGATTTGTTGAAAATATTGGGGTGGGAGGAATGTAGGATGGACCAAGGTAGAGGCTTGTTGTGTATATGGAGGGAGGATTTTATTGAAAACACACATATCATGAAAGGAAGGTGGGTGGCGGTAAGTGGCTTTATTAAGGAATAAAAGTCTTTGGAAGGAATTAATACATCTCGGGAGGAAAGGGATGATAGTATTTTTTTATTGTTGATTTGGGTTGACTATAATGCATGGATGGGTAGGCAACGTAAGAAGGAGGATAAGGAAGCATGGATGATAGTATTTGTTTATTGTTATTTGGTGCATTTGGCGTGCTAGACATAACTTTATAATCAAAGGGGAAGAATTTAACTTGGATAAGATATGAAGCTGAAAATTGTTCACTATAGTAGTGTTTTCTCATGCTTCATTAGATAGTGTGGGTGATGATTGTTTGTACCTAAGTTGTTGTTTTATGTTTGTTTTCTATGTCCCCTGCTTGGTTCTTTTGTTGGCAAGGCTGAGCCTTAGGGTCTAATCGGCTTGGTGTTGGTTTAGTTCGATTTTGCAAGTGATATTGTTTAACTGATATTTGTTTGTAATGCTCTGTCTCACGTCCCTGGTTTGGGAGTTAGTGAGAACAATTAGTCAGACTCTAATTTCTTAGTATCTCAATTTGTCATCCTCCCCGCTTCTCCCTCTCACGTTGTTCAGTTGCTTCTCACATTGAGTTTTCACCATTTTGACTTACGCAGTTGTTGATTCCTGTCGTCGTGCTTCCAAGCATCCTCGTCTTTGTTACTTTTTTGCTTCATTGCCAGTAGTCCCTCTCTGGTGCTTTTCTCTCTTTTTCGAACGTTTCCAAGCATCCTTTTACTGTTATTGAGTGTTTTGAAATTACTGTTGAGTTTCTTTGGACGTTTAGTTTTTAATTTGTGTTGTTGTTGTCTATTGTTGTTGTGATACACAATTGAATTAATTGTTAATTTATTTAATTTTGGTATTATACTATTATGTTACTTGTTTGTATATTTACATTAGTCATGTATTTTTAAGATTTATATTAAATTATTTTTATATTTTTTATATTTGTTTGTAATTTTATAAATTATTTTATTATAATTTTATTATTCTAATTATATTACAAATATAAATCTCTAAATTAATAACTAATAACTAAAACAGTTGGATAACATATTTGACTTTTAGAATCCTGATGAGCACACAAATTTATTTTTTATTGTTATGTGAAAAGTGAGAATGAGAATTTTAGTATAATACTTCCACGTTAAATTATTTTAGACAAAAAAATATCATCACAAAATTAATTATACACATCAAACAAATTTACTTAAGATATATTTGACACAACATAATAGATATCAGATAATTACGTTATAAAACGATATAATGATGGTGATTTAAGCTAAACATACAGATGATAAAAAAAACCATTACCTTCTATTATGGTAATTGGTGTTGTGACCGGGAAACCAAGAGGAACCAGTTTCTATTATTTTTTATTTGTTTGGAAGACCGAAGTACCGAACAATTCAAGACTCACTTTTCTGTCTGTTGCATTAAAAGAATCAATATAAGAGGTTGAAAAATGGTAATTTATTCTTAAATCTATTTCGATAATAGAAGAAAAGAATATTGATAAATAAGAGCTATCTTACAGGTATTTCAACACAGTTCTCTGGCGATATAGATGAAAGGAGTCAAAATTAGAAGCCAATAATCTGCAACCAAAAGCAAAAAGACTTTATGATTTTTAGTAAACTATAAAATAGTATCCAAAAATTTACTTAATTTACATAATTCACAAAAAATAATTTTAAAAAATGCAAATGATAAATAAATTATAAAAGATTTAAAAATGTGACTAAAAAAATTAAATATTAAATATATTTTAAATAAAGATTTTAGGGTTTTTATAAATAAATAAATCAAATAATTTATTTATAAATATATATAATTTATATAATATTTGTATTTTTAAATCATACTACATATCTCGTTTACTCGTTTATAATGTAAACAAAATCAATATATATAATTATACTAAGTTATATTTTTTAAAATGTTATCTTAGATAAATACTCCTCAAATTACATATATTAGTAAATAAAATATTTAATTTATTTATTTATAAAAAAATCAGACTTTAGAAATCAAATTTTGATATAATTTTTTACAAATATTATTAGAAAAATAAAAATTTTTTACCTTTAAATTTAATAATTTTATATCACTTGATTTAAAAAAAAAACATTTTATAATGAATGACCCAGTTTTTCTAAAAATAAAAAATTTAAAAATCAAATTGCTCCATTTTTTTTGGACACCTAAATATTTATTTTTTATTGTCACAAAAATTCAGATTAAATAGATTAATTTTTGTTAAATACAAATTTTTTTATCAATTATAAAAATTATAATATTTATTAATTTTTTTTTGTTAATTTCAAATTAACAGTTTATTTATCATTCGTATTTCATGGAATATTTTTGTCAATGATATACACTTTCCCGTACCATTTTAGGATTTTACCAATTTACCCTACAAATTCTAGTGCATAAATATTTTGTTCTGTAGCCATGGATAAATTACCATGCTGCACGAACTTGAAAACCTTAACAAAATTTAATAGTTTATGGAACATAAATGTCGATAATTTTTATATTCAAATAAAATATCAAAAATAAAAATGATTGGATTTTAGTTTAAATTTATAAAAGATTGTATTTTTAATTTTTTATATGTACTTTAAATATTCGTGATATAAAAAATTTAAATATTATTTAAACTCTTCATTTCATAAATTTTTAAAGAACATATTATTTATGAATTCAAAAAAAATACTGATTTAATAAATTTTATTAAAAATTATTTTTATTTTTATTGGCATATAAAAAATTTTACCATAACTTTTATTTTAAAAAATACCCCTAATGATTTATTACAGGGAAAAAAAACAAATAATGCAAGATTCCCTCCAACCATTCACTAGCGGTGGTAAAAGGGGTGGATTTAATAAATAAAACTTACAATAACTTACATAAAACTTGTCTTATCAAGTTTTATTGATAGACAGTAAAAACTTAAATTCTAATATATTTTTTAGGGCAATTTACCAAATTAAAATGATTGGATGTAAGCTTTACCAAATTACAACAATTAAAATTTGGTTACCATTTTGCGTTGAATCAATTTATATAGAAACCGTGGGAGCCAACCACGGATTCCAAATGCACATAAACTGTGGGAGGTAGGGAGGTTTTATGATCAAACCATTTTGTATGTAAACCGTGGTAGGCAGCCACGGTTTACGTGAAGAGAATGTGAAGCATAAACCGTGGTAGGCAGCCACGGTTTATGAGTAAATGCTTTCGAACATAAACCACTAGAGGCAGCCACGGTTTATGAGTGAGTAGTATAAATAGCAAAGCCGTGGCTGGTGAGGGCGGATCATTTGTGAGTTTTGTGAGTGAGGGGAAGGTTGGTGGGTGAGAGAGGAAAAAAAATTTTTTTTTGTTAAGTTGCTGGTTTGAGAAGTTGAACCGGTTTAGTGGAGAACCGATGAAAGAAGAAGACCGGATGTACCGGTTAAACCGCGTTGCGCATGTGGCTGGATTTATCGACCAAGAGGTTGGTTAAACCGGCTTTTTATTATTATTTTTTGTTTAATGTTCTTATCATTAATGGTAAATGTTAAATTAATATTTTAACAGTTATAATAGAATTTTTTGCTGTTATCATGATAGTGAGTATTTTATATTTATTGAATTTGTAATTTATATTGTTGGCAGAAATAATTTTTTAGGTTTACGTGTTAGTAGTATTGTTAGTGTTATTTTCTCTATTATTGTTATGCTTAGGGTTTTTTATTGATATTACTGTAAATTGTTGCTGTTGTTGTCTGTTGAGAGTTCGCTATCTTTCTTTTTACAGCCTGCTAGGGTTATTAGTGGTGTGAGAAGACAACAGAATATGCCTTTACACGAGCGTATCATACCGTATCTAGAGACGGCGGGCTTATATCACTTGGCTAGGCTGAACAGTCAGTGGTTCTGGGTTGATGAGCCTCTACTTAGCGCATTCATTGAGAGGTGGCGTCCTGAGACCCACACATTTCACATGCCCTTTGGGGAGTGTACGGTCACCTTGGAGGACGTGGCCTATCAGCTGGGTTTACCGATTGATGGTGAGCCTGTGAGTGGGTGCCTTAGTGAGTTTGAGAATTTCATGGAAAATGGAAGACCGGCATGGGTGTGGTTCCGTGAGCTGTTTGGGGAGTTACCTCCGCAGAATAAAGTGAAGCAGATGACAGTGTGCTACACATGGTTCCATGAGCGGTTTCGGGTTTTGCCAGCAGATGCTACTGAGGACATCGTGCGTATATACGCGAGGGCCTATATTATGATGCTGTTGTCATCTCAGCTGTTTGCGGACAAGAACGCCAACCGTGTCCACCTTCGCTGGTTGCCTTATGTGGCATCGTTGGATGACTTGGGTAGATATAGCTGGGGCTCGGCCGCGCTGGCGTGGTTGTACAGATGTCTTTGTCGTGGAACAAACAGAAATGTTGTCAACTTGGCTGGGCCACTTCAGCTTCTACAGTCTTGGATCTTCTGGAGATTTCCTTGTCTGAGGCCAAGTGATTTCAACATATTCGGGTTTCCACTTGCATCCAGGTAAAGAAATATGATGCTAGAGTTTGAAATTGTTCATTTACATGTCCCATTAGATGTTATGACATTCTTTTAATTGAACTTGTAGGTGGGCTCAGTATCTACCGAGGAACGATGCAGTAGATCAGAGAGTGGTGGCTGCACGCCTTTCTTTGGATAGATTGCGTGTGCATGATGTGAGTAATTTACTTGTAGTTCATTCAGTTATGTTTTGCCTGTTATAGAATTTGTTTTACGTAAAGTTTCATTACGTGATGTAGATCGTGTGGGAGCCCTATTCCACTCCGGATGTCGCAGCTATTGTTCATCCAGAGATACTACTAGACCAGCACCGCAGGCTATGGACGGCAGTTACCAGTCTCATTTATTTTGCTGCGATTGAGTGGCACCAGGTGGATAGGGTTATGCCTCAGTTCGGCGGGGTTCAGCATCTCCCTCGTTTGCCGCTTAACATAGACTGGCTTCATGCGAAGGACGGCAGGGGTGGAGATAGGTGTTTCCCCTCATATTATCGGGAGTGGCATGAGCATTGGCAGGATCGGCATGCCTCAGTTTTACCCGTTGACCGAGTTGCTGATCCTGGGCCATCAGCTGAGTACCTGGACTGGTGGTGTCGTGTGGCGCACCGATTTCTATCCCCAGAGGTTGCATTTCAGGATCCCAGGCCTATTGTGTTGACTGAGGAGGCTCGTCATAGAGGGTCATCGCAGGCACCTCCTATGGTGCAGGTTGTCGACAGACCGGACAACCGCCGCGTGGACAGGCGTAGGCGTATCGGCACACGTACTACGGATCGAGAGTGGCGATGGCTGGCCGACCAGTTAGATGGGGGGCAGGGTGTTGGTGGTCAGGGAGGTGATATTGATCATCGTGTTCCGAGACGTAGGGCCAGACGACATGGTCAGCGGGATGGTGGTGGACGTGCCCGTGGTAGAGCACCATCTGGAGAGTATCACAGTGGTCAGGATGTTGTTGGTGAGGACATTGGTGTTGTGGGCACTGGGATGGATCAGGGTACGTACGAGGTGGGGGGTTCTTCTCAGATGTTCGCCGACTTTACTACGGCGGCCGTCGGTATGGACATTGATGATCCTGTGAGTCAGTCAGAGTTCTTCAGAGATATAGCAGACATCTTGGGAGAGGATGATGGCACTCATTATAGGCCACAGATGGATGAGGGACATTCACAGTTTGCCGAGCACCAGCCACATGTTCAGGATGTACAGCCAGGTTTGCCGGTTGACCTGAACGAGCCTGCGCCTTCACCGTTGGACCCATGGTTCGCGTTGGGAGGTACCCCAGCTTCGGCTTTCAGCGTAGTTCCGCCACAGGCACAGGTGGCACAGGTGGATGAGAGACCACGGAGGGCTCGTCGTGCTCCTTTATGCGGCACTGGAGGTCACCTTATTGGTGAGTTGCAGGATGACGACAGTGACACGATCGAGGACTCTGATTAGTTAGCTATGTATGTCCCATTTGTCTATGTCCTTTCTTTCGTTATGTACTTGGATTAATGTTTAAACATTTGTTATGCTTTCTGGTGTTGTATCTTAAATTGATGTATCCTACTATTAAGTATGATTAATGATGTAGTCGTTTCTACTTTATTTGTCTAAACAATACAACGACATTAACACTAAATTAGGCTTTCTTAATATACCAAGTCAAGAAACAAATATTCTTACAGGACGATACATAAACATGTGAATAACAACAATGCTACTTATAAGACTGAAATTAAACATACATTGATAACCCAGCATCAACCTAAATAATACAACCTAATGATCCCCGCCAGCAGTATCTCTTCGCTGGCCACAGTTCCTCCGCGTGTGACCTGGCTGTCGACAGAGCCCACAGCGCTTGGGCTGGTTCTCAGCAGATCGATCCATGGGACCACGGATCCTAGTTGCCTTCGGCCGACCTTCCCTGGCTCGCCTCATGTTAGGATCAGGAATGATAGTAGGCCCGGCATATGGTGGCCATAGCCCTTCTGGTATGGGCGGGACAAACCCGTTACTGTAAACTTTGAACACCTCACTCATACGATACACCTCATGCACATATGCTGCCCAATTAAGCCGGGAGTGGGCGCAACAAGCAATGGCGTGACAGCATGGATAATGGAGGGCCTGAAAGTACCCACAATCACATGTGTGATCCTTCAGCGAGACCCTGTAGCTACCCAAGGAGAAGTTTCCAGTCGGTGTAGTCTCAGCAACCGTGTACTCCGACTGGTGCCTGTCGTACAACGTGACGGTGAAGCACCTTGACTCTCTTATGTTCCTTTCAATACCCTTGACGAATGCCTGACAAAACTCTTGTCCAGCTCCAAGTTGCGCCTCTGCTGTTTGTCCCCGGATAACGAATAGCTCAGCAAGCCTTCCGTATGTGGACTTAACCAACGACGTGACCGGGAGGTTGCGAGTTCCCTTCAAGACGGAGTTCACACATTCACTGATGTTTGTTGTCATGTGCCCGAACCGTCTACCGCTATCCTGGTGTTGCGTCCACTTCTCATACTCCATCCGGTTCGCCCAATCACACATTGCCGGATTCTCTGTACGCATGATGTCGAACCAGTAATAGAACTCCGCCTCAGTTTTTGCGTACGCAGCATTAACCAGCATTCTTCTCGCATCTTTACCTTTGAAAGAAAGGCTGAAATTTGCTGCCACATGGCGGATACAGTACGCCCGATAAGCACGTGGGGGCAGCCAACCATTCACGGGATCCTCTAGTGCAGACTTGATACCGTTGTGCCTATCCGAGATAACAAGGATACCCTCCTGTGGAGTCACGTGCCTTCTCAAGTTGGACAAGAAAAATGCCCATGACTCGGCATTTTCTCCCTCCACAAGGGCGAATGCTATGGGGAGGATGTTTGAGTTCCCATCCTGTGCAATCGCCAGCAGTAAGGTGCCTCCATATTTGCCGTACAAGTGGGTACCATCAATACTCACAAGCGGCTTGCAATGTTGGAAGGCCTCAACGCAAGGTGGAAATGTCCAGAACAGACGGTGAAAGTACACTGTTGACTCATCAATCTGGTCCCCAACTATAACAGGAGACGTCTGCAACACAGTAACTGTCCCGGGCATCGTCAACTCCACGCCTAGCATCCAACGTGGCAATTCGGCATAAGACTCTTCCCAGTCTCCATATATTTGTGCAACTGCCTTCTGTTTTGCTTTCCAAACCTTCCGGTAACTGGGTTTGAAGCCGTAATCAGCTTCAGTCGCTTGTTGCAAGACCTTGATCGGTACTGCAGCATCCGCACTAACCAACGGAAAAATCCTCGCACAGATAACGTGGTAATCAAGCTGACGGTGATCACTGGAAACAGATGTTGCTAAGCAAGTGTGCGGACCGTTGTACCTCCTAACCTCCCAAGTTCCCTTCCGTGCACGGAGCGAAATCCGAATCAGCCAACTACAACTTTTGCCGAAATCCTTGCACCTTCCATGATACTTCAAATGGTCCGATTCCATCACTCGGTACTCAACACCTCGACGGATGCTGTAGTCCTTCACACTAAGAACAGCTTCTTCTTTACTCTGGAAGGATTGCCCAATCTGAAATTCGGTTGACGAACCACCTACTGTAGCAACTCCGGCCGTATGTTCACCCAGAGCCTCCAAGTTTAACGTCGAGAAGTGTGGAGGGTAATGCTGTGTGCCGGAACTTGAAGGACCTTCTTGTGCTTCTGGATTGGCACCAGTGTCATCGTCGCTGTCCCCAAATATATTTACAGGCTCCTCGCCAGAGTCATCGTCCCGCATTGCATTCTCTACTCGATCAGGTACCCCGATTTCTTGATGTTCATCATCTGTGGCACGACCTGATTCCCCCAGAAATGCCTGTTGCAGGACCCCTTCATTAGGGGAACGTGCAGTTGGAACTGCAACCGCTGGTACCAGATCAGCCGCAAAAGAAGGAGAGGCAACCTGCGGAACAGAAAACCGGTTTGCTGGCGCCGAGCAAGACGCACCGCCAGCGGCAGTCGAGCTATGAACAGGATTCGATGCCCCAGAACTATCCAGAGTTACCTCCAACTTCGCATACAACTCGTGTATTCTGAGCTCAGGAAAACTCCTCACGCAATGAAATAGAACCCTAATATCTTCGTCAGCCCCTAACACGAATGTATCATACATCACACCGCTGGAAACTACAGCGATGGGAATCTTGTAGAAGATCTTCTTCACAACCTTGCTCCCAAAAACTCCAAGCTTCTGCAAGATGGTGCTCTTCAAATCTGACAAACTGTTTGACGAACTAACAAATACACTCAACGGTTCTCTATCAGTGAACTTCACACCATATTTTTTGCTTTTTTTAATTTTTCCAGAGCAATGCACTAAGACAAGAACACTCTCTCCCTCACTTGACATTGTGATAATGATCTCCTCAGCAACTACATTCTCACTCGAATATATATAGATTTTCATTATACATAAACCGTGCTAGGTTACAAGGTTTTATGATCATTGAATGCCCTTCATAAACCGTGGTTGCCAGCCACGGTTTATGCTTTTTCTTCTTCATAAACCGTGGCTACCACCAGCGGTTTCTGCTTTTCATTAATAAAGTGTAAACCGTGGCTGCCTACCACGGTTTACATTGTGCATTTCCAACTCATAAAACCCTGCTGCCTCCCACGGTTTATGTGCATCTGGAATCCGTGGTTGGCTCCCACGGTTTCTATATAAATTGATTCAACGCAAATTGGTAACCAAATTCCAAATGTTGTAATTTGGTAAAGCTTTCATCCAATCATTTTATTTTGGAAAATTGCCCTATTTTTTAGGTATTTGTTTTGCTCCTATAATTATTAAAATTTAATAAATAAAATTAAAATTTAAAATTTATATAATCTTTATCACATATATAATATTAATTAAAATAAAAATTTAAAAATAATAAAATATTATTAATTTTTTTATTAATTATTATATATATATTATATGCTGCGATAAGTATTATCTAAATTTAATCTTGACCCGTCCCATTCCGCACAAATCTATCTCATACCAGAACAATAATTATTCGTCTTGAACAAATAGGAACAAATGGTACCGTGAGTTTTAAATTTTAATAGTATTGTCATCCCTGCCATTCACCCAGACCAGTAAGAGATTAAGACTTAAGAGGGACCATGTGTTCTAGAGATACAGAGAGAAATAATTTTCCTTTTTTTGTAATGTTAAAGTAGAGTAATCATTTTAGTTAATAATTAAGAGTTCACTAATGTTAAAATTAAATAAAAATATTTATTATTTAATATTTTTATTCACCACTAAAAATAACAAATGAATTAATAGTAAAGGTTAATGGATTGGATTAGAAAAAAAACATTTAAATATATAAAATCTAAAAAAAAAGGAATCACTTTATAATTATTGAAGTCGTGCATCAAAACTCTGGTCAAGAAACTAAGAACTTTGCCATCCAGAAACAGCTTTAAACACCACCTAAAATTATATTCAAAAAAAAAAAAAAAAGAAAGAAATATGTTACCTCTGATGACTTGGTCCTGATTTAGGGATTCCTTTTTCTAGTTCCTTCACCGAACCCCAAAACCACTGACAAATAAAAATGCAATAACTTATCGTTTCTTGAAGCTGAAAGAGAAAAAAGAAAGACACTCTTCTTTTCCTGTTTTTTTCTTTTTTTTTTTTTTTTTAAGAATAGCAAATGAAACACTTACTGGAATTTAAAACAAAATAAGGGGATGTAAAATGAATCGACACAAGGCAGCAGCAATGAAGACTTTTTAAAGCAAAAGGCCAAACAACTTTCACTGACCACAACTCCGAACCAATACAAAAACAAAATGATTGCCAAATTCCAAATATAAGTTTTCTTTTTGTCGTCTTTTTTTTTTGTTTTGTTTTATGGGTTTTATGAACTGAGAAACGATATTACTCACGGGTAAAAGACACAAAGAGAGTGGAACACAAATTTTACAACGCAAATCAAGAGAGAACAAAATCACCAAAGTTTTTTTTTTTTTTAAAGAGGGGATTTTGGGTAGTAAGAACTGAATAAAAAGAAGCAACAAAGGAGCAGAGAAGTTAAAAGGGAAAGTTATGAACACTAAAAACAGACAGGAAACAAAACCAAAAGCAGCAAACTTTTCTTCTTTTTTCGGAGGGATATGCTAAAACGTGTAATATAAACACTGCAGTGGGAAAATGGACAATGTTAAATAAGCTCCAAGAAGTGAAAGAGCCAAAAAGAAAGACGCTTTTTCTTTTTCTTTTTCTTTTTCTTTTTTCTTTCAAAAACAACGGAAGAAGAACAGACGAAAATGTAAGTAGGAGTAAACTAAAAAGTAAAAAACAAAGGGATGTAAAAGACGACTCAAACAAAATTACAATAAACTCAAGAAAAAGTTGAAAGAGCAAAAAGGAAAGACGCTTTTTTTTTTCTTTTTCAAAATCAACTGAAGAACAGACGAAAGAGTAGCTGGGAGTAAAAACAAGATTACAAGAGTGAAATAAAAAACAACTCCGAACCAAAACAAAATACGATTGACAGATTTAATGCTACGATCGGTTTCAAAATATAAGAATTTTTTTTCTTTTTTTGGTGGGTTTTATGGATTGAGAAACAATAAACTCACAGGTAAACGAATCAAAGAAAGTGAAAGACAAATTCTGCAACACAAATCAAGAGAAATACGACACCAAAGATTGCATTAAAAACTTAATTTTAAGGGGGGATTTTGGGTTGTAAGAACTAAGAACTGAAAACAGGAAGCAATGGTGGAAGTGTGGAACGTTTAAGTTGAAAAGGAAAGTTCTGGATACTCAAAACAGAAACGGGAAGCACAACACTCGACGGCAAACTTTCTTCTTTTTCAGTGATTTACTTACTTAAACCTTGGAACATAAATAAACACTGAACATAAACCTTGCTCGAGATGTGTGTCAAGATTGAAATTTTAAATTAGGATAAGAGTAAACACCCAACTCGGTCCCTGTCCAATTTTCATAAGGACAAAGCGATCCCTGTCCAAAAAAAAGGTACGTTCCGGCCCCTGTCTTTGCATTCCGTGAGACATAGCGGTCCTTCTGTGCCTTCCGGCGTTGAAAACAACCGGAATAAGCATACGTGTCACTTAACGGTGATGAGCTGGCTGCCAAGTGTCCTTTAAGTGCCAAGCTGTCAATTTAAAAATGGACAGGGGTCGATCTGTCCCTTTTTCCCAAATAAAAACGCTGTCGTTTTAGGTGGGGGATTGAAATAGTGCGTAGAGTACATGCCTTGGGTTTCCATTTAACCCTTCTTCCCTTTCTCCTAATTACAGAAAACCCACAATCTTTTCATGTTCCCTCTGAAGACTCTCTGAAGACGACAAAACGACAACGCTCTACCTGGCTGTGGAGCTGAGTAAGACGCTGACAGTGTTGCTGACAACGCTCCAAGTGAAGCTTCAGACGGCACTACTAACGGACTCTCTGACGACGTTGACAGAACTTTCTTGTGCAAGTCTTCAAGGTAAGTAACAAATTATTCAAATAAAATATTAGTTACATTGTGTATTGTTTAATTAGTTTTGGGTTTGTGAGTGTTTGCATTTTTTGTTTTCTGGCTTGGTGTTGCCTAACAAAGATAGAGTTTGGTTAGGGCTCAATGTTGCTAATTTTGGGAAATTTTACCATCAAGAGAGATAGATGTTTTCCCTTCCTGCAATGGAATTCATATAGAGAATAGGGTTCAATGGAATTCATATACAGTTTGCAAGTGTATTCAAAATGCATCAATTTGCTTGTATTAAAATCACAAACTCTATATATAACAACAAATCTGACAAATATATTATCTTTATTCAAATTTTAATATTATATATATATATATATAAACATTGTTATGATTAGTGTTTATAAAAGAGTTCACAGCAATTTTCTATTAAAGTTCAAGGCAAATATATACATTAGAAAATATTTTTGTACTCTATTAAAATTTGATTTTTCCGTGAAACAAGAAACCAGTAAATGTATACCTACATACTTTGACTATATTACATCATGCATAGTAGTGATGTTGAAATTTTTTTCTTGTGTCTCCATATATGTAATACTTCATTAGAATATATACCTACTTTAACTATATGTACTCAATTAAAATATATATGTACTCAATTAAAATCACAATTATTTATATAGAGATTGTAATATAAAATATCATTTATTTTGTTTATCTCAGATGGATGATTTTATGGTTGTTCCTGTATTTTATCATGGAGGAAGTTTCAAGAGAAATTCAGAGGGGGTATTATGTTATGTTAATGGAAAAGTACATAAATATCCACCCATGGATTTAGACTATATTAACTTTTTTGATCTAGAAATTTTATTTAAGGAGTTAGGGTATACAACATATAAGGAGATGTATTGGTTTGACAACATTGCTGATGACATGGAAACTGGGCTACATGTTATTAAAGGTGATGCTGAGATAAACGAACTGAGGAATGCTCAGAAGAGAAATAAGGGCAACAGTGAATTTTATCTTTACTTTGATCACCCGATAGATGTCCCTGAAGTTGTTGATGATGGTGTGGAGCGTGATAATGTTGTGCTGAATGAATCATCATCATCTTCAGATGATGGATACGAGACCACAGAAGATGAGCCTTATAAGCCTCCTCCTTCTGGTTTTGAGGATACAGACAGCAGTGATGAGAGTTTGGAAAAGGAAAAAAATATTCAGAAGAAGAAGAAGAGACTTTCACCTAAAAAGAAAGCTAGACATGGCCCAAAAGTTCAAGATAAGACTGGCCCAAATGTGGAGGTTGGGGCTGGTTCAGGTGGAAAGGATAGTATGGACACAGCTAAGAAAAATTCTGTCCAAAAAAGGCCTTCTAAGAAGTATAAAGGCACTAGAAGAAAGCATATTCTGAGAGATGAAAGGTATAATGGAAGTAAGACTGACACTATAGGTGGTGGTTTAAGTGGCATTGGAACTAGTTTGGGTGGCACATCCGGGAGTGTTGGGCCAACTATTGAGGAATTGGATTCGGATGATGACAAGCCATATGATTATGAAAGTGAAGCTTTCAACAGCCCAGTGTCATCTGAGGATGAAGGGAGGACTGCATATGATGCCTTTAATGAAGAAACTGAGTACGGGGAGGTTGAATTTAAAGTTGGACAAACCTTCACTACAATGGAAGCATTCAAGAATGCGCTGAAGGATTATTTTGTATATGAGGGTAAAGATGTTATGTATCTAAAGAATGAGAAGCAGAGGGTCAGGGCAGCCTGTGCAAGTGAAAATTGTTCATGGCTAATATTGACATCATGGAATAGTGCACATGGATGTTATCAGGTAAAAACTTTGTTCAATGAGCATAATTGTGGGAGGGATTTCAGCAGCAACCTTGCTGATAGGCAGTGGGTAACTTCAAAGTTAGTTAAGAGGCTTCTTACTCAGCCAGACATGAAGCCAAAGCAAGCTATGGAATACATGATTGAAGACTACAACATCCAACTGAGTGGTAAAATGATAAGCAGGGCACTTAAGGCAGCTAGAGAGGAGGTCATTGGCGACGAAGGAGCACAATATGGTAAGATTAGGGATTACCTGATGGAACTGCATAGGACAAACCCTGGTTCAACTGCAAGATTAGACGTGATACCTCAGCCAGAGTCTCTCCCTTTGTTTGATAGACTATATATAAGCTTGGATGCTTGCAAGAAGGGCTTTATAGAAGGATGCAGGCCTTTGATTGGATTAGACGGTTGTTTTCTTAAGGGCTATTATGGCGGTCAGCTACTATCTGCAGTGGGTCAAGATGGCAATAACCATTTCTTTGTTATTGCATATGCAGTTGTACCGAATGAGTGTAAGGACACTTGGAAATGGTTCTTAACACAACTTCAGCATGACTTAGGTGATAGCACGGAAAGGGGCTGGAACTTTATATCGGACCAGCAAAAGGTATTAAAAAATAGTTGTTTCATTTCATTCATTGTTATTTATTGATATGCATTGCTGGTCTGAATTATGAGAATCTCATACCTTATTATTTATTGATATGATTTGTTTGACTGAACTTGTTTGATGGCCTTTTTTATTTATTGATATGCATTGCTGGTTTGAATTGTGAGAATCTCATACCTTATTATTTATTGATATGATTTGTTTGACTGAACTTGTTTGATGGCCTTTTTTATTTATTGATATGCATTGCTGGTCTGAATTGTGAGAATCTCATACCTAATTATTTATTGATATGATTTGTTGGACTGAACTTGTTTGATGGCCTTTTTTATTTATTGATATGCATTGTTGGTCCAAATTGGGTTATTGGCCTGCATTGTTGGTTTTCTGGTAGGGATTGGCATTAGCCTTAAAGGACATATTTCCAAGGGCTTTTCATAGGAATTGCGTACTACACATTTGGAAGAATTTCATCAAGCAATTTAAGGACCAACAGACCAAACAACTTGTATGGGATTGTGCACGTTGCACCACACAAATTGAGTTCAAGGCAGCTATGGAAAAGCTGAAACAGATCAGTGTTCCAGCTTGGGAATATCTTGATAGGTTTGATCCAGCTGCTTGGTCAAAGGCGTTTTTTAGTCCCGGACCCAAGGTTGACAATATCACCAATAATATGTGCGAAGTTTGGAACGCTAAGATAGTGGCATACAGGGGTAAGCCAATACTGACAATGTGCGAGGACTTAAGATGTTATCTAATGCGAAAGATGGCAGCACACAAAAAGAAGCTAGAGAAACATGTTAGCGCTTTAGCTCCAGTGCAACAAAAAAGACTGGACGACTTCATTAAGCCAAAAAGCCAAAAATGGAAAGCTATCTGGGCTGGAGATAGTAAGAGAGTTCTTTTTGAAGTGCACTGCCGAAATCACAAGGTTGGGGTTAATCTTGAAGAAAGAACATGCACATGCAACCTATGGCAGCTAACTGGTAAACTTGTTTTGAATACTATTTTGTACTTGTAAAATTGTATATTTGTTACAGAGGATTGATTGCATGTGGTAAATTGAATTCATGTCTATAGGTATGCCTTGTAGACATGCAGTGGCAGCCATGTCTAAGATGGGCCTTAGGCCTGAAAATTTTGTGCATAAGTGGCTGACAATGGAAGCAGTAAGAGCTACATACTCACATTGCATCAAACCGGTTAATAGTGAAGAGTACTGGGTACAATCGGATGCTGCTAAGACTCTTCCTCCTCCAATCAAAAGAGCTGCTCATAGGCCAAAGATGAAGAGAAGATCAGACCCGGTTGAGAAAGAGATGAATCCAAACAAATGTAGAAAAACCTTTCAGGTCACTTGCTCTAAGTGTGGTAAGCTAGGACACTACTACAAGACTTGTACCAATGCACCTCAAGACCCGAATTGGAAACCTATGACAAAGAAAGAGAGAAGGGCAAAGAAAGTGCCTTTGCAATTTGTAGAGTCAAGCCAAGCTAACACTCAGCAGGTATAATCCAACAAGTGATGACTCACTTTCAAAATATATTTAATATGCTAACTGTCTTATATATATATATATATATATATATATATATATATATATATATATATATATATATATATAGTTAAGGAATTAAGTGTACTAATTAGTTGAGCCTTCTTGTGTTCCAATCTTGTGATTTGATGATTAAACAGGTTCAGCAAACAGGACAGAACAAGTCAACTGCCAATGCTGAAAAAACTACATTAGATGCTGCTGTGAGTTTATGCTAATTTAGGGTCTTTATTTGGCATAACATTAATTTATTTGTTATCCTAACAGTTACCATTTATGATAGGCTAAGGCAAAAAAGAACAAAAAGAAGTTTCCCAAAACATCTGCAACAGGACAATCAGCGAACCATGGTCAAGAGGAGGAAATTAATGTCTCCCAGTCTGCACCCCAAGCAGATGAGGTAAAACATGGTCCTAAGTTAAAATTAGTAATCTCTATTTAATTTAATTATGACCTTTGCTATGATCTTCTCTGAGGATAGCCTGCAACAAAATTCAACACCAACTCTGCACCATGCTTTAGGGAGAAGCAACCAATTGTGAGACCCACTGCTCCAACGAACCAAGGTGTATCAACAGGAGTATCAGCTGAGACCATGGCTGCAGCAACATCAGGAACTGCATCAAGACTTTTTAAGTTCATCCCCACTCCAGGGATTAGGCCTCCTGACAAGAATTGAGTAGTTGATATAGTTTAAAAGTTTGGAACTAGGAAGAATAGATAATTTGGACAATAACTTGTGGACACTGTGTTTATTTTGGTTATCAGATTACTTGCTACGACAACTATGTTGATTAGGGACCTTGTGTTGCCCTTGCTTTTGTTATTATATAATTAGATGCTAAGACATGCAACCAGTGATATAGTTGGTTGAATACTCTTTTGGATAACTATATTATTAAGGGCTGTTATGATGATTCCCTTATTCTATTATTATGTTATCATGTCTTAAGTTTCAATTTTCAACAGATGGCTTCTTACTTTGTTCAACAAATTCATAATTCCTTATTTTATTACAAAATCATGTATACTACTGCAGTCTTTAAAATTGAATAAACGAACATATAAAAACAAAACCACCTTAATTATATTTATATTCATTCATCAAAAGTGATCAATAGCAACAAATGCCATACCCTAACCAACTTAGCAACCAAGATCACCATGTTTCACAGTACTCCAGAAGCAACATTTGATCTCTCTAAACTACACCACTAAACAGGTTTCTAACTACAATTCCAGCAACAAATGCCAACATAACACATCCAACACTACTGCATCTAATTTGACTAAAATTCAATCTAGCTTTCTTCAAATCAATTTCTAAGCCAACCAATCTTTCCTCTAGCTCCCTAACTTTGTTATCATCTGCAGAAAAATGATCTTCTTTATGATTCTGATTCAGCTTCAAACCTCCGAACAAAAGAGTCTTCGTAGCATCCTCATTGAATGATGCAACATAATCATCAAGCCAATAAAAGTATTTGCAATGAGGTGTTGGAGTCTACAAAATAATATTCTTTATTATGAATCTATTGAAAAACAGAATGAACATAATTTTAATTCTTGATAAACCTACCTTGAAGTATGACCATCAATGAGAAACAAAGTGAACAAAATTTTAATTGTTAATAAACCTACCTTAAAATATGGGCATCGAAAGAATAGTCTGTTTGGGTTCATATCGGTTCCAGACATGAACAAAATTGCATAAATTCCACAATTACACTCTGGGGCAACCCACTTCTTCTTCCACCTTGATCCCACACTCCCAGTAACCTTCAAACTCCAACTTGATTCGTTTTCATCTCTCCCACTTCGCCGATTTGATGTCGACCCACGTTCTTCACTATGAACCATGCTGTTCTAGGGTTTACAGTCAAACACAGTGATACATTTTCAGAGTATATAGTGAAGCAGTGCAGCATTTGAACCTCCCATCCCACACAAAACGACAGCGTTTTTATTTGGGAGAAAGGGACAGATCGACCCCTGTCCATTTTTAAATTGACAGCTTGGCACTTCAAGGACACTTGGCAGCCAGCTCATCACCGTTAAGTGACATGTATGCTTATTCCGGTTGTTTTCAACGCCGGAAGGCACAGAAGGACCGCTATGTCTCACGGAATGCAAAGACAGGGGCTGGGACGTACCTTTTTTTTGGACAGGGATCGCTTTGTCCTTATGAAAATTGGACAGGGACCGGATTGGGTGTTTACTCTTAGGATAAAGTAAAAAATTAAATTAGATTTTTACAAATTAATTTTAAAGAAAAGAATTTTAAATATTTTTATAAATATTTTTATCTTTTAAAACCTACAAATACAAATATATAAATTTTTTAATTTATCAAATATAAATTGATAAAAACATAAATATCTTTTCAAAAAATTTTACTTTCTGAAATAGTTTAAACTACTTTGTCAATAAATTTTATAATTTTTATTAATTTTTAATTAAATTTTTATCATTTAAAATTTCATAATTTCAATTAAATTTTTAGTAATTATTTTTTATAAAAAAATATAAAATATTCTTTAAATATTTATTTTTATTATTGTAATAAAATAAATATTATAATATTTTAAAATTAAATATTTTAAAATTATTGTATTTCTTCATTTAAAATAACGATAGTAACTTTAGAAATAAAGTTTTTTTAATATAAATTTAATTATATTTTTTTAATTAAAAGTTTGATTAAAAATTTGGTAAGACCAATAGAGTAACTAAAATTCATTTGTTGGAGTAATATTTTTAAGAGTTATACTATGTGCACATCAAAATCAGCCACCAAAATCAGTCATCAGTGTAAAATGTATGCTGGAATATAAATACACATTAAAAATAAATTAAATTACACATATATTTATACATAAATACATTAGTAACTGATTCTAGTGGCTAATTTTAGTGTACAAATAATATTTTTGTATTTTTAATTAGCCTTTAAACAAGTTTTGTGTATGATAAATAATTTTTAACAAAAAAGCTGATAAAGTGGTCTTTAAATTTTATAATATTTAGATAATTCTTTAGTTTTTTTAGAAAACAAATTATTGAGTAGTTAAATGTTTAAATTTTCAAAAGATAAATCATTAATTTCTTTAATTATGCAAATGTTTTTATTATATTATAAAATATTTTGAAAAATCAATTTAAATATCACTTAATTTTTATTTATCATGTACTTAGGGGTATTTATGGATCGGATCTAATCGCATATCCGCGATATTTATCCAAATTTGATTTGAAAATTGCGTATATCGATTCGATCCGCAAGATTATCGGATCGGATTGCGAATTTCATGTATGTATCTGCATATCTGTGGATCCACAAAAATAAATAAATAGATAAGTAAATATTTTTTTATATTTTATTTCAATTAATAATAATCATATATCTTGTATTATTTTTTTTATTATTTAAAAAAAATATGTTTAATAATATTTTAAGAGTAAACATACTTAAAAGAATAAAAAAAATAGTATTTTATTGATATTTTTTAATAAAAATAAACTTTTTAAAATATTTATATGTTTTACAGATATATCTGAGATTCGATCCAATCCGATCTAAGTTTAAAAATTGCGGATATTAGATCCGATGATTTTATTGTGGATCAGATCAAAATTTTGACCATATATAATCCGATCCTATCCGTATTCACCACTACATGTTCTAAAGGAAATCTTTTCCAAGAAGGAATTTTTTAAGGTGTGGATAGTAGAAACAATCCACACTTATGGATAGTACGTGTCAGCTATGAATTTATAACACTTGTCATTAATCTCTCGACTTTTAGACCTCTTGCAGAAAAAACATACAATAACGTAAAAGATGGCAATTGATATGCAGAATGTGTTGCACAATTAGAATTGATTAAAAGTGGGATTAAGTTTAATAAATTTTGTGTTCTTTTTTATTGGTGCACCATAAGTACTTTCTTTTATGTGGACTCAAATCTAATGGTAGAAAAATGCCTGATTTCATACATGAATTTGAGAAATTTTTTTGTGGGATTGTGAAAAATTATTTTTTCTTTTTGAACTTTATTTATATTTGCCATAATCTGTCATTAATATGTTGTAATGAATTGAGTTTGACTATTGATTTGTTATTTTTATAAAATACTTCCGAATATTTTTCTTTTTGTAATATATTTGTGCGAAAATAAAGTATGTTTTAGAAGATGAAAATAATTATTAAATATATAGGGCAATTTACACATATAAAATGATTGAAGAAAACGTTTACGCAAATACAACATTGGCAATTTCCAGACGCAAATACAACAAACGCAACTATATATAATCTGCTACACCCTGCAGCGGAACTTAATTGCACGTAATCCGCTACAGGGTATCGCGGATTATGTTGAAGGCGGGGTTACTCATAAACCGCTACACCCTGTAGCGGTTTATGACCAAATGGCGTTTCTGCATAATCCGCTACACCCTGTAGCGGATTATGAGTATAGTGGTGTGTCTATATATACCGCGTGAGGCTGTAGCGGAAATCATTTGAGTTATTTTGGAAAGAAAGTTAAAGAGAGAAAGTAGAGAGAAGGGAGAGAAAATTCAAATTCTTGAGTAGTTTGGAAGAATGGAGGATGAACGGCGGTTGTACCGGCTCGACGGCGTTGCTCACATAGCCGGAACCATCGATGCAGAGGTAAGTGTCTGTATTTCCAAACACTATTTTAATAAATGTATATTTTATTCAATATTAAGGAAGTAATTCATTAATTAGATAGATAGAGACTTAGTTTAGGTTTTGGTTTGAAAATGAAAATTTGAAATATAAACTTTGACATTTAACATTTAATAGTCAAGGTAGAGAGGTAAATTAGTAATTTTAAAACTCAAGTAGCTTAAGACTAGAAATACAAGCTATAGTTTGGTTGGTGATGCTATTGTTAGAAATTAAGCCGGTGTTCTTTATTTCTGAAAATGCAGACAACCCGATGTGTGTATAGCGTCCGTAGGCAACAGAATATGCCGTTACATGATAGGATCATACCTTACTTAGAGAGGGCTGGGTTGTACCACCTGGCTAGGCTGAACGCGCATTAGTTCTGGTTGGATGAACCTCTGGTCAGCGCATTTATCGAGAGGTGGCGGCCTGAGACCCACACTTTCTATATGCCATTCGGAGAGTGTACTATCACGCTCCAGGACGTGGCATACCAGCTCGGACTGCCCGTGGATGGCCAGGCTGTTTCCGGGTGCATGACAGACTTAGGAGCGGAGACGACGCATCGGTACACGTGCCACTGATCGCGACTGGCACTGGCTAGACGACATGATGCAGGAGGAGCAGGTTGGTGGTGATGACGGAGGCCAGGCAGATCATCGCCTTCGTCGATCTTCTGCTAGACGACGGGCTGCTCGTGGTGGAGAGCATCTCCCGTCCACCACGATGACGAGGCAGGATCGTCCCGTCGGCACCCTACAGACACTCATGTTGGTGGCACCGCGGAGGCTAGTATAGGTGGTACACCTTTTACCCACGTATCTAGCTCTCAGGTACTACATGGGTGTAGCACACAGCTGTTAGCCGATCTTGCTACCACTTCTTTCACCATGGATTTGGACGATCAGTTGGGTGGACCCCAGTTCTCTGCAGATTTTGCTGAGATCATACGGGGTGACGACGTTCATCAGTACCAGAGCCCGATTCCAGGCGGCCCTTCAGACCCTAGGAGTATAGGCCACAGCCAGCGGATATGCCTGAGACTCAGGTTCCTGAGACCCAGCTCCCGGTCGACTTGAATGAGCCCGCAGGCAGCCCGTATGACACTTGGTTCGGGATGGGGGGGACGCCACCATCTGCATTTGGAGTTGGGGCACAGGAGGCTCCGCCGGGAGATCGGCGAGCGGCTAGGGTTAGGCGTCCGACTCGATGTGGCACAGGCTCGCACCTACTTGGTCCATTCAGAGGCGACCATGATGTTGACAGTGACCAGCAGTAGCGTCCGATTCTCTTAATTTCCGACAGTTATCCATGTATGAATTATGACTTATTTATTTTCTGTTAGGGTTAACGACTTGTGACAGTTATATCTGTATTAGTTATGTAGTTATACCTGTATTATTTTTGTACGAGTTACTGCGAATGACGATTATATTTTGTATCAATTCGTGCATTTTGCATCATGGGTTTTAAACCCTAACATATAAACACCACTATACTCATAATCCGCTACAGGGTGTAGCGGATTATGCAGAAACGCCATTTGGTCATAAACCGCTACAAGGTGTAGCGGTTTATGAGTAACCCCACCCTCAACGTAATCCGCGATACCTTGTAGTGGATTACGTGCAATTAAGTTCCGCTGCAGGGTGTAGCAGATTATATATAGTTGCGTTTGTTGCATTTGCGTCTGGAAATTGTCAATGTTGTATTTGCGTAAAGGTTTTGCTTATTCATTTTATTTGCGTAAATTACCCAAATATATATGATGTAATAACGTTATACCAATGAGATGAGGGGTAGAAAATGAAAGAAAAGAGATTTTAAAGGATTAAAAAAAATACTAAAATTGAATTTTTATCGGATAGTATATTCCTCCATAGAAACGTTTTAAAAAGAGTAAACTATCATTTTTACTCATTAAAATTTAGAATGCTGATAAATCTACCCACAAATAAACAAAATTATCATTCTACCCATTAAAGATGAACTTTTACTAACAAAACTATCCAAATCCTAAAAAAATATTTAAAATTCTCAAAATACCTTATAATATAACCTAACTCTAACTTTTTTTTTATTCCACACCACTATTCCCTCAATCCTAAATCCCATTACCATCTAAACTCCACCATCACCCAAATCCTTTTTCACCACCACTCTCATCCCCAACTACCACTATTACTACCGCCATCATCATTACTGCCATCACCACCTCCTTCTTTAATACCAGGTCAAAGGCAAAAATAGAATGACAATAGTGGTGGCTTGGCAGTAACGATTCCAGCGATCTCCAACAACAGCGGCGATAAGATCTGCGCATCATCACCACCCTTTTCCGAAGATTTATGTTCCCCATCGTTGCCACTCCATCAACGAGGGTCGTGAACATTCTCTGCCTTCCCTTCGCAAGCATGCAAGAGGTCCTACATGGGTGTGGCACTCTCGATTCCCATGAGCTCCGCTTTGATGACCCAATCCTTGGTCTTTGTATTGCCTTTTACAAGAACGTCGTAGACTTTGATTGGGATCGTCTCCAACGACAACCTCCGCGTCAGCATTTCGACCTTGAAGTGCTACTCACGGAGCTTCGAGGTTAGGGACTGAAGGGTTCGAAGATTTGGCAATACGTCATCGTCTTGGTCTTTTTTATTTTCAATTTTTAATTTTTGTTGCTTCATTGTCTAATTTTGCATCTCCATAATCTAACTTATTATTAAATTTAGATCTATGATTGTTGAATTTGAATGCTCAACTTCTGTTGTTAGGATTTGAATTTATATTTGCAGTTCTATTAGTTTTGTTGCTGAATCTGTAAAAATATGATTCTATTGAGGCATTGTTATTTGAATTTTGAATGTGAAATTCTGAATCTGAATGCTACTCCTCTTCAAAATGAATTTTCCAACAGTGATGAGTAACTTCTTTTTTTAAGTCATTTTTTTGTGTCTCTCTGTTTCAGCTTTCTTTGTCACTCTTCTTCCCTTGCTCGATGGTAGTGTTAAAGAGAAGGATTTGGGGATGGTAATTATGGCAGTGATAGTGGTGGTTGGAGATGAGATTGGTAGTGAGGAAGGATTCGGGTGGGAGTGGTGGTGTAGAGTAAAAAGAGAAGTTAGAGTTAGGTTATATTAGAGTGTATTTTGGAAATTTTAAATAATTTTTTAGGATTTGGGTAGTTTTATTAGCAAAAGTATATCTTTTATGGATAAAAATGGTAAATTTTTTTTATTTATGGATAAATTTATCAGTATTTTAAACTCTGATACATAAAAATAGTAATTTACTCTTTTAAAAATATAGAGTCATATATTATCTTACTTAGTACGAGAGAATAATGAAACAGTTAATTCATATGTGGTATGCAAGTAGTTCTTCTTTTATAATTAAGCAACTTTATGTATAATTCTAATCTCTAATATAATCAAGCCACTTTAACCCTAAAAGAATATATTAGTTCTCTTGAAAATTAATTGTAAAATAACATTTTGATTATTTTAAAATTAATTAAAAAGATATTTTGATTTTCTTATAATCAAATTCAAAATACTAATTAAAAAGATATTTTTAAGCCTTTGATTTCATGACTTACATTTCAATTTATTTTTAATGACAGATTATGATAATTATGCTTACTTATTATTCATAATGAATTAGTTTTTTAGTTGTTTTGTTGCACATGAATTGTACTAAAAATAAAATTGGAACAACCATTTATATTAATAACCTTAAAACAACCATTTGTATTCACATATTGATGGAAATGAAAGTGACAACACACCCTTCTACTTAGAGAGAATTACCATTACTGATGAGATGTGTTAATAAATAATCACAGAATACATATACTTATCCCTAAGCATACATACTGCATTCATTTTCTAATATTCTTCAACTCTTGATCAATCCCATCAATTGTCTGCAACATCTTTTTCATTTCTTCTTCTACCTTCCAGTTGCTTTTTTCTACAGACCTCCATTTGCTTTTTTTACTCTGCTCCTGAATCTCACAATCTCTTCCAGCCTCAATAACTTCATCAGCCCAAATAAAATAATCACACCTTAATTCAACATTCTGCATCATGAATCCTTGTCATCGTAAACAAAATTAGAATTCACATTCTGCATCATGAACACTTGTCATTGTTGTAGTCGAACTTCTTCTTCTTCCTATGTTTTGGCGCAGAAGATGAGCCACCACAACCACTGGCACAAGCATGGGGTATATTCTTCCTTCGTTGAGAGTGTGACATTTTGATACATTAGAGTTTACAAACTTCTATTACGACAAACAGAAAGAAGATGTACAGAGAAAAATGAAGAGAATGAAGGAAGAATTTTTTTTCCACCCTGTGTTAGGGTTCCCAGGGTTCGAAGGAATTGGAGAAGGAAGATGATGAACAGTGATTCCATTATGCCATTTTCTTATATTTATTTCAACAAATTTAATAATGTAATAACTATCTTCCACTTGTCACTCTAAATTGGCCACATCACACAATATCGTGCCACCTGATCTCCACTATCGCCGAAAAAATTACTCAGGCCACGGAAGGGTAGAATTGACAATAAAATTTTATTTTGGTGTGTACAAATGACTCATTAAAAAAATTTAGGAGTACATCTGTACTCTGTATGAAAATTCAGGTGTACTTTTGTCTATTTTTTTTTTAAATGAAGTATAGAGATAGTATTTTATTCTTTTTAATATAAAATTAAAATTTTTATATTTTCCATTGCAACGAAAATAACACAATAATTTTATAAGAGTATTTTAGTCATATTTTAAATAAATTCTAAAAAGATACTTTAATCTTCTCAAAATTAACTAAATAAAAAGATATTTTAATATTTTTTTTATATTAATCGCAAATTCCTAATTTCTAATTCAATAAAAAATGTTTATTAATTTTATAAGGGTATTTAAATATTTTTTGAATTACTCCTAAAAGGCTTTGTTTAGTCTTTTAGAAATGAACTAGTTAGATATTTAGTTTTCAAAAGATAAATCTGAATTTGTATTTTAGTCTTTTAAACGTAATTTATATCGATATTTTAATATTTTTAATATTTAATGATGTCTAATGACTTATATATTCAAACAATATTAATTAATCATATGAGAGTATCTTAATATTTTTAAAATTAACTCACAAATTTCAAAATGTTGTTTTGTTCTTTTAAAGATTAAATATATGAGAATTTGTCTTTTAAATATTTAAATTTACTTTTTTAAATACAATTAACAAACTTTAATTCAAAAGGACATTTTAGAATTAAAAAAGTAAAAAATGTAAAATTAAATATATTTATTTTATGTAACTGAAAGTTTCTAATTAGTTAAATTTATTTAATATATTTTTTGAAAAGGTCGTTGTGAGTTTGTTTTTCCAGAAAAGTCAATTTCGATTTTAGTGAATACGACACCGTGTTGGTTATTTAAAGTTCTTGTTTAATTTATTGTGAATGGTTTTCTGTTTTGGTGAGATTATGAATGATTTATTAACATAATAACATTGACTATATTATTCTTAACAAGAGCCGGAGAAGTATCTTCTTTTTTTCTAGCAACAGTATCTGCCTCAAGTCGTTGGTCTACCTTCATACTTAAGGATGTTAAAATTTTTCCAAGCGTGAGATTTTTGTGGAAATTGTTCCGAATAGAAATTTGAAGGCGAAAATTTTTTTCATGGGAACGGAATAAAGATTAAGATTTTTTTGAGATAGGTGCGGAGACCCAAACAGAAATTCCTGTTTCGTCGCCGGTAATTTTTTGGATTCTTGAGTTTATTTAAATATCTTTAATTTGTTTTTAATATAGGGACTTTTTAGTAATTTCACCTATTGAAAATCCTAACCCTGTCTTATTGAATGTCTTTCCTTCTCTCTTATTACTCCACTTAGCGCCGTTCCCAAGCTCCTGTGTCCATAGTCACAACCATAGCATCATACCCTCTCGTCAGTTGCCATTGGCCACTCCTCCTGCTCAGTACTTACCGTTACCGCGCCGTCACCCTCACAGCTTCACCGTGTCGTTCTCTCTCTTCAAGCGCGCGTCTTTTTCCCCTTTCCTCCTGCGTCTGCGTGATTGCGTCCATTCTCGTCATTGTTGCCGCGCCCATTCTTCCCTCTCTGCCATCGCATTCCACTGTGCCGTCCT
The DNA here is from genome assembly GCF_003086295.3 of Arachis hypogaea. Taxonomy (NCBI): domain Eukaryota; kingdom Viridiplantae; phylum Streptophyta; class Magnoliopsida; order Fabales; family Fabaceae; genus Arachis; species Arachis hypogaea. Next base: position 92,662,698 of record NC_092047.1, on the reverse strand, counting down.
CTCTTCGTTGCTCGTCATCTACTAGAAAGCATCGCTGCTCGTCGTCTGTATTTGTAATAATGTTTTGTAGTTTGTTTTTTATTTTTTTTGTAATTATTTACTATAATTTTCATATAAATGTTTAACATAGAGAAATGGAGAATAAAGCCCTGCAGAAAATATAAAAAATACGGAAAATGAAAATGGAAACAATTATCTTCTCATGGCGAAGTAAGGAAGCATTCTCCACATCCTTTCCTCTCCTCCATTAACATCCCTATTCATATCTTGATATGGCACAATATCCTGTACAAAACTTTGAACATAATTAACATCTTAATTAACATGGTTATCTCATTTTTTTAGGAGATAAAAAATTACAACAATTTATATCTTGCCATAATTTTCAAATCAAAGAGAGACAAGAATTAATTATCTCAATTGTTAAAAAAAAATTAAAAAAAATAAAATATAATTTTTAATTTTTTAATATTTTTATATATTCTTTTAGTTTTATTTATAAAATTAATAATAAAAAAATACATTTAATTTTTTCTATTATTAAAAAAATTAAGAGAATTTATTTTTTGTAGAGACCACAACCACGTATCACTCATATTGGTAAAGTAAAATAATTCTTGAGTCATTTATTTTATTTTATTTTATTTTATTTTTGTAGATAACGCTACTTGAAGCCAATGATTAAATAGCTCAAATGGCATAGACTTCTCATACTCAATTGAGAGGTTGCGGATTTGAGTCTCATATCTTTGGTAAAAAAAAAAAAAAAAAAAAAAAACGCTACTTGAGACAATCTGTTCAGACCCATTTGTTATTAATTAATCAAATTTAATTTGCAGATGATTGTAAGGTATTTTTTTTATTGTAACGTATTTAATTTAAGGGTTTTGTTATTTTATACATTAAAGACAGAGATTAACGGTTTTAATAATATTACACATTTAAAATTAGTTATAACTAATATTATTTTAAATTTTATTATTTAATTTAAAATTTTATTAATAAAAAAATTTAGATGTATAATATTACTCAAAGAATATATTTGGATACATTTTTAAGGAAAAAAATTTTTTTGAGTCATTTATTTTTAAAAGATTTTGTAAAAAAATAAAAGTAATTTTATCTTTGAATATATTATACAAAAAGATTTTTTTATCTATGTTTAAATATAATAATATAAAAATACTTTTTTTGTTTATTTATTATGTAAAAAATTATATTTTTTTAAAGAAAAAAATTTTTTTAAAAAAAATATAAATTGTAATTTCTCATAAAAGATATTTTTTATTTATTTAATATTTTTATTTTTACTATTAAAAATTTATCAAACATCCTCAAAAATAAAAAAATATTTTTTATTAAAAATTATTTTTTTATCAATTTAATAACATTCAAACAAATACTAAACATACCATAAAAAAATTTTAGTATTATTTATTATTTTTATACATTAAAAATAATTATTATTTTTAACCTATACCTTTAAAACACACTATAACAAAATCCTTTATTTAATTATAAATTGTAATTTTTGACAACAATATTAATTTCTCTAACAGACTTCTCAGCATAGTTTATTGCATTCACATTGTTATGTTGGCTAATGACCTTATTCACTATTAAATTTTTACCATCATTCATCTTAGGTGAAAAACTCAAATATATTTGTCTTTGTTTAAAGTTTTTAATTAAAATTATTAAATAATAATTTAATCAAATAAAAATATTTGATAACTAAAATAAATTAATAAAAGACGGTCAAAATTTATTTTATTTAATATTCATTAATTATTACAATAATTAATAAATATTAAATAAAATAAATTTAAATTTTTTTGTCTTTCTAATATTATTTTTAATCAAATATCAATTATTCTCCACATACAAGTCATTTATATAAACAAGTAAATACAAGTCTTTTTAACCTAATTCACGTCATGTCGTTCTTCTTCTTTTTCTTCATCACTCATGATACTTCTTCTTCTTCATCATTCAAGATTCTTCTTCTTCTTCTTCTTTTCCTTCTTTTTCGTTATTTTTCTCTTTCGTTATCGCCGTTTCTAACACCATCTCCTCCTCTTCCTCCTTCTTTTTTCATTGGAACTTCTTTTCTTTCTTCATTTTTCTCCTTCTATTCCATCATCTTCATAATCATGATCATCATCGTTATAGTCATCGTCGTCTTCTTCTTATATGTATCGTTATCGTTATCGTTATCGTTGTCGTTGTTATTGTTATCGTTATCGTAGAATTTTTGTCATATTGATGACATTGCTTGATCCAAAATTGATTTGGATATTTGTTGATAATTCAGTCATTTTTGTGTGTTGTTTTCAAACTGAGTTTGTGTGTCACAATCAATAAAGAAATTTGTTATAGGAGTTACGAATATGAATTATTATTGTGATGAATATGTTCCATTCTCATTTTGGTGTATTTTGAAAATCTTTCGGTATATTGTAAAAAATTTTCAGTGTATTTTTATTTTAATAAGTTCTGCATAATTTAAAACTCTTTCTCTTTCTCCTCCTCATCTTCTGCTATTGCTTCTTCTTCTTTTTCACCATCATCATCATTATCATCATCTTCTTCTTTTTTTTTCTTATTCATCTCTTTTCTTTCTTGTTTTACCTTCTCAAGTGTCTTCTTGTTTTACTCTATTAACAAAAATAAAAACAAAAAAAATCAAACAAAAAAGAAGAAGAAACACATAATACTACAAAATTTTTTGGAAGAGGATGAATCTACATTCATTCAATTAAAAGAAAGAAAGAAATAAGAAAAAAGAAAAAGAAAAAATGCATTAAAGAAAACATTTTGTGCATTTATAGCAAATTTTTGGTGTAAGAGTTCTGAATTTGAATTATTATTGTGATGAATCTGTTCTATTCTCGTTTCGGTGTATTTTGGAAATCTTTCGGTGTATTTTAGAAATCTTTCGATGTATTGTGAAAATTTTTCGATGTATTTTTATTCTGATAAGTTCTGCATAATTCAAAACTTTTCCTCTTCCTCCTCATCTTCTGCTGTTGCGTCTTCTTCTTTTTCACCATCATCATCATCTTTTTTTTTTATTCAAATTTTCCTTCTTGTTTTACCTTATCAAGTTTTTTTTTTTACTCTCTTAACAAGAATAAAAATAAAAAAATCAAACAAAGAAGAAGAAGAAACACATAATGCTATAAAATTACTTGGAAGAGGATGAACCTACATTCATTCAATTAAAAGAAAGAAAGAAATAAGGAAAAAAGAAGAAGAAAAAGTGTATTAAAGGAAACATTTTTGTGCATTTATAGTAAATTTTTGGGTGAATCACCGTAATAAGTCAAGGAGAACAAAAATTTACCACAAATCTGCCAAACCAGATTCTGATTCAAGAATCACCAAAGCACGTTTCTATGTAGTTCGAAACAGTGCAATTCGAACTACATTGACATGCACACACACATGTAATTCGAACTACATAAAAACCTGCTTTGGTAGATTCTTGAACCAGAATTTAATTTGGTGGATTTGTGTAAATTTTTGTTCTTCTTGGCTTATTACGGTGATTTGCCCTAAATTTTTGGTATAGGAATTCTAAATCTTAATTATTATTCTGATGAATCTGTTCCATTCTCGTTTCGGTGTATTTTGAAAATATTTCGGTGTATTTTAGAAATTTTTCGGTGTATAGTGAAAATTTTTCGATGAATTTTTATTCTGATAAGTTTTGCATAATTCAAAACTCTTTCTCTTCCTCCTCCTCATCTTCTGCTGCTTTTTCTCCTTTTCCACCACCATCATCTTTTTTTTCTTATTCATCTTTTTTTTTTCTTGTTTTACCTTCTCAAGATTCTTCCTATTTTACTCTCTTAACAAGAATAAAAATAAAAAAACAAAGAAAGAGAGAAAAAATACATAATGCTATAAAATTACTTGAAAGAGGATGAACTTACATTCATTCAACCAAAAGAAAGAAAGAAATAAGAAAAAAAGAAGAAAAAATGCATTAAAGGAAACATTTTTGTGTTTTTGTAGCAAAATTTCGGTATAGAAATTTTGAATCTGAATTATTATTTTGATAAATCTGTTTCATTCTCGTTTCGGTGTATTTTGAAAATCTTTCGGTGTATTTTAAAAAATTTTCGGTGTATTTTTATTCTGATAAGTTCTGCATAATTCAAAACTCTTCCTTTTCCTCTTTTTCATCTTCTTATTTCATTTTCTTAAAATTCTTTTTGGGGGAAAAAGATCAAATAAAGAAAAAAAATACATAATATTACAAAATCAATAGAAAGAAGAAAAGGAAAAAAATGCAATAACAACCACATTAATAAAAAAGAAGGAGGAGGAGAAGAAGAAGAAGGAGGAGAAGGAGGATGAAAAACATAAGATACAAATGTTGAAGAAAAAATACAAAAAAAAAAAAAAAAACAAAAAAAAGAATTAGAGTTAACTTGGTTGAACTTATTTGTCAAAATTACTTTTACAATTTTAGGTGTAACAAAACTCATCTAATATATTAAATTATTTAATATTTTTTAATTAATAATTTCACATAAAAATAACTACACATTAATTTTTTTATTTTAATATTTTTTGTACAGCTCCTTATTAATACTTTTCAAAAAGCCGTGTTTGATTAGCAAAATTCATCATAGATAAGTGCCTTTTTTTTCTTCCAAAACGTCTGATCGTATTCTTAATAATTACTGTAAGGTGAGTTCTATGATGTAGAAAGAAGATTCTTTCTATACCTGTATGTGTTTGTTGTCAAGATTATTATAAGACAAGTGTTGAGAGAGAATATCATTAAAGACATTTTCTGTCATTTAAAGTTCTTATGCTGATTATGTTAAGGCCTACAACACAAGTGATGATTAGATATTTTGACTAATTAATTTTTTCATTATAACTAATTTATAGAGATGATACTGGACTGATTGAAATTTTTTTGTAATGGCCCAATAGCTCATTTACAAATTAAATCTTTATTGTACATCATAACTAAAATAATAACCTTTTCACATTTCATATTTCAAATCATTCTTCAATAATAATAATAATAATAAGCATAAAAAAAAGAACGATAAGTTATTTATTAAAATGAATATTGTCACTTTTATATATTAACCAATTAATAAAGATCAACTAGACTATTATCGATATTTATTATTAGATACATTATGATATTATTTATTTATATAATTATTTAGCTCATTTTTCTTGCCACTTTGATTACAATTTTTTTTATTTTTGTATTTTTGTATTTTTAATTTTAATTCATTCATAAAATTATAAAATAATAAGTATTTTAACAAAAACTGATGTTTTTAAATATAAACTTTATAAAAAGTTCTAATAAATTATTATTTACTTCATATTCCTAATATTTGAATAAAAATTAACATATTAAAATTGGAATATAAACCTTTAAAATTTTATTTTATTTTATTTATTTTAAATTCATGAATAAAATAATTTAGTATTTAGAGTTTAGTGTTATTTAGTTTAGGATTTGATGAAGAATGTTTTAGGGTTTAAGGTTTAAAATTAGATTGATTAGAGTTAGGATTGGATAGTTTAGGATTTATGATTAAGAAATTAAGATTTGTGATTTTTTATTTAAAGTTTAGAGTTGGATGGTTTAAGATTTTGATTTTGATTTTTTGTGATTTTAATGAAATTTTATTTTTCATCATAATATATGTTTTACGTGATGATATTAATTTAGTTATTAATTCATTTAATAAATATTAATGAAGTAATTTGTTAACGGAATTTTTCATAATTTTTTTGGTTAATTGTTAATTTACATACATAAATTCAATTATGATATAATTAGTTATGCTAATGTAATTTACGAATTTATGTGTAGATTAGTTGGGAATGTGAAAAAAAATATTTAATTAATTATTATTTAATTTGTTATTATTTAGTTTACTAGTAAATAGTATTGAAATAAAGATCGCAAGATCCAGTGAGTAATTAAAAATTCAAAAATTATTATTTTTTGGATTAGAATGATTATTTAAATATTGTCCAAATCAATTTATAACAAAAAACTATAGTTAATACTTACCACACATGTTAGATTTATCGGATAATTTTTTTTACGCACATCATCATCATCATTGAAAATATAAAATGTGAACAAGTTATTTTGGTCATGATGTATGGCAATAGGATTTAATTTGTAGATGAGTTATTGGGCCATTACTAAAACATTTCAACGAGCTCAGTATCATTTTTATAAATTAGTCACAATGAACAAAATTAATTAGTTAAAATACCTAGCTATTATGTGTTGTGGGGCTCCACCTATTCTGCATAAAAGCTTCAAATTGCAGAAAATGTCTTCAATCATACTTTCTTTCTGGACACTTGTCTCATAGTAATGTTGACAACAAAAATATACAGCTATAGAAAGAATCTTCTTTCTACATCATAGAACTCACCTTACTGTAATAGTACACTTCAAAGCGGATACTGGAGTGGGACCCTCCATAGCATCGGATGACCAAGTATGCGATCCTATCTATGCAGATTTTCCAAGAGTACCAATAAGAAGTAAAATACAAATAAGAATTATGGCATTCAATCTCATATTGCAAGAAATCCAAGAATTTCTGCGGGCAGGCACGCGGTTAGAGCTCCGGACTGGGCTTCTCCCACTGTTTGGGAGCTTACGGTTTCATGTTCTATTTCACTCTTCGACGGGGTTCTTTTCACCCTTCCCTCACGGTATTTATCATAATCCATTAAGTGTTAAGAAAAAGCAGGCAAGCAAATCAATCAGCGAAAATAATTAGAAAGCAGAACAAATTGGTGAATGGTCATTGGGGTTCTTCAAAAAGTTTTTCTTCTTTTTCTTGGCAAGAAAATCAATCATTGAAGAAAATAATTAAAAAAAAAAACAAAACACATTGGTTAGCCTTATTGTTTCACATGTTCAATAGTTCTATTCATAATAAAATAAAATGTTCAATGATATTTTCGGTATAAAAAAGTCTCTTTATTTCTCTCTTATTTTTGAGGGAATAACAATATGTGTAGATTCTCTTAATTTTTTTAATTGTTTGATAAAATATAATTTTTTATCATTTAATATATTTTTTACATTTTTTTTTGGTCTCATATCATAATTTACTAAACAATTAAAAAGATTCATTTTTAAGTAAAAGTAATGTTAAAACTTAGAACTAAATGTATGATTGTGGTTTGGTGGACTTAGGAGAGGACAAGTTAAAATAATTTGTTTTCTTTTATCGAGAATTCTTCCTAAGCTATTATTTGGGAAGTTGAAAATCAAGAGGTACGAAGATGAAGAGCAATGGCACCAGCAACCAAGATTCATAATAATGTCGATGGACAATAATGAGTATCAAGTGGAAGCACATGGAGTATTTTAATAAATCTGAAAAAAGTTTGGTAAATGAGAATTGCATTAGTAATTCTGGAGTGGTAATATCACTTGTCCTCTCTTGTTAATTGTTACTAACTAAAACAAGACATTTTAATATTATTTATAAATATTATGAGATATCAGATATAATCTTTGGATTAAACTCTTGTAAAGTGAAAAAATTAGTAGAATAAGAAAGTAAGTATTTTATCATCATTGAATTAAAAATAGTGAGATTCGCATATGATAAAAATTATACATTTAATGATGATTATCTTCCCAATTCATTACTCAATTCATTACTTTATCAATTTTTTACTCCAAAAGATTCAAAATCTCTAATCTTCTTTATAAGATGTTCCATGTAGGTTGTAACTAGAAAAAAAAAAACTTGATAAATGATAAACATGCCTTATTCCAATTTTCATGCAGCAAATAAAAAAATCAATTAGATATGGTTCATCATTCTTACAATTATTTTATTTATCACTAGAGCTTCGAATTTGTGGACACATACAATGCATTGAAGAATTTCCCATTCTAATTAAGATAAACTAAATTCTTAGCAACCAATGATACCGAAAAGAATTTGCTAATTCTCAATAGATTGTGAGCCTTCCTGTTCAGAAAATAATAAAAGCAACAAGTTGATATCTGTCTTCTATTTTTTAATGTCTTGTACGGTTTTCAGTTTACCCTTTTGATTTAAAGCATAAAAGATTAAAAGTAATTAAAACAATTAAGATAGAGATGAATTGAGAAATTAAAACTGAATTGTAAATGTTTATTGTAATTATTTTGTATCGACCACAATAAACATATGACTGCTATATATAGCAGCTGGTATAACTGACACAAGTTAATTTATCTTGTTATTAAAACAAATAACTTGGTTTCTTAGTTTTCTTGCTTTATTTTTTTATTACCCCTTGAAAATTCATGAGTGTTCTAGGAATAACCTTGAGTTTGAGTTGAAACCGATCAAAACCAGCCAAGAACAAAGGTTTGGTGAATAGATCCGCAATCTGATCCAAAGTAGAAATGTGCACTATGTGAAGTTTGTTGCTACTAACTCGGTCTCTAACAAAATGGAGGTTTAATTCAAAATGTTTAGTTTTGTGATGTAGTATAGGATTAGAAGCAAGTAAAACAACACTGATGTTATCACAAAAAAGTGTCAGAGGAATGGTAATTGGAATGTGCAACTCAGTGAGTAAATTTTTGAGCCAAATGAGTTATGAATCAACTGCTGTTAAGCCTCGATATTTTGCCTCAGCACTGGATCGACTAACAACTCCTTGCTTTCTACTGGACCAAGATACAAAGTTGTCTCCAAAATATACACAATAGCCACAAGTGCTGTATCTATCATCAAGATCAGAACCGCAATCCGAATCTAAAAAAGCATAGAGTCGAAGATTAGTGCTAGGATGAAATATCAAACCAAGATGAGTTGTTCCAGCAAGATACCTGAGAAATCCTCAAAGAGGTCATCGAGATTTTTATTCATAATCGTGATGCACAATACAGGCATAATCCTCAAAGAAGTCATCGAGGTTTTTATTGAGGCCATTATCCATATCTTCGAGGAAGAGTCAGGAGAAATCGAGGAGGAAGGAATGGACGACAAATGGTGCAAAGGGAGCCGTTGAATAGTAAAGACAAGGGGACAACTCCTTTTGTTCACTCTTGAGTGGTGTTTCAGTTTGATGGAGAAATGGTCCCAAATGAATTCCGTCCCCAGCTAAATTCGACAAGGACAAAGTTGTAGTTGTAGCCTTAATTGATGACAAAGAGAAATATGTTAATTTAGATGAAGAATATTTCAAGGAAGGTGATGAGGAGATGGTAAGCAGCATTTTGATCATACCAACTGAATATTTGGGAGAATATGAAGGAAATCCACATGAGGATTATGATGTGGAGGATGAGGAGGTCTTTGCTTTCAACCGATCTGAGGATGAATTGGGGTATTTTCAAAGACATACTGATGGAGGAAATTGTCGGTTCGAAATTTTTACAACAGAAAATAATTCCGTTGAAGTATAGATCCAAACCAACAAATAATTCTCAATCGAAGTTTAATTTGTTTGTCATAATGCAAACCAATAACAACCGAGAGTATTTAAATCTCAGGTCGTCTCTCAAGGAATTACAGGGGAGTGTGCATATTATTGGTTATGGGATATTTTGGGATTTTTAGATTGATGAACAAGAAAAGTAAATTACAAGAAAGTAAAGCTAACAACTAAGATAATATAAATGCTAAAAGACACTCATGGCAAGGATCAAGAGTCAAGACTTCCTATCTAGATCATTGACCACAACATGATAATACAAAGGGTTAATTCCACTTAGTTTTCCTCTAATATCGAAGGGTGAAGTCAACTGGACATAATTGGTCCTAAAACCAACTAACAATCCTAAATTACCAATCACACTGGACATCAATGATATCAAGGAACCTAAGTCCTCAATCACAAGCCAAGAGTATAAAAATCTACTCTAAACTCTAACCAAGTATTTTATCAAACACTTGGAAAGCATAAAGAAAAGCATGGTAAAAATGCAATAATAATAAAATCTAAAGCTACCAAATGCAAGATAACAATAATGAAAACTCAATTAAATATCAATTAACATGAGAACATCAAATTGCATTAAATGGAAATAAAAAACAACAAGAGTTCATAAACATAAAAGTGACCAAATAAAAGAAACTAGAAGTAAAACTAAGAGAATAATGATGTAGTAGCAAGGAATTGCAAGGAAAACTAAATCAAGATAAGTATCAAAACCTAAATCTAAGAGAAATTTAACTAATCTACCCTAATTTCTAAAAAGAAGAGACAACTTCTCTCTCTAGAAATCTCACCTAAAACATAGCAAAAACCTAAACTAACACTACTTGATTCATCCCCCTTCACTCCTTGGGTTCAATAGCATCAGAAATAGATTGTATTGGGCTTAAAATGAGCTAGAAATTGTGGATCACATTTTGCATTAAGTGAGTCACGTGCTGCATGTCACGCGTACGTATGAGGCACGTGTACGCATCACTTAACTCCATGTCTGCTATAACAAATTGCATATCATTTTGAAGCTCCAGATATTAGCTTTGCAATGCCACTAAAACTGCCTCATTCGGACCTCTGTAGCTCAAGTTATGATCAATATAGTACGAAGATGTCAGGATTGACAACTTAACAATTCCTTCATTTCTTCATGAATTCTCCCACTTTACATGCTTTTCTTCCATTTCTTCAAGCCATCCTTACCTTCAATACCTTAAATCACTCAAACAAACATATCAAGGCATCGAATGAGAGAAAAGTGAATTAAATTTAGTAATTTAAGGGCCTAAAAAGCATGTTTTTAATCATTAAGTACAATTAGGAGAAATTCACAAAATCATGCTATTTTAGTGAATAAATATAGAAAAAATTGATAAAATCCACTAAGTTCAATATAAGATAAACCATAAAATTGTGATTTGTCAATCTCCCCACACTTAAACAATGGTATGTTCTCATGCTAAACCCAAGAAAGATACAAGAAAGGGGTATTAACATTTATTCAAAATAAACTACCTATATGCAATGCATGCAACTACTTGGTCAAAATGAATCAATTTTCAAGAATACATGTATAAACATAAGGGGTTAAAGCAATCACAACTAAGTTAAATCCACAATTGAATTGAGTCCTAGAAAAGAATTTACAAACTTGCAAGATGAGAAATAATAACAGGTGGAAACATAGAATTGAGCAATCGAACCCCTCATTGGATGTGTATACACTCTAGTTACTTAAGTGTTTAGGGTTGATTCACTCAATTCTCCTCTAATCATGCTTTCTAAGATTTATTTTTCATCTAACAATAAACAATTATTTAATGCATACATACAATGATCATGAGGACTTTTCAAGGGTTGTAATGGGGTTAGGGTAAAGGTAAGGATGCATATGGTCAAGTGAGATTGAAATTTGAATCTTTGATTAACTTAAAAACTCACCTAACACATATAACAACCTATACAATTCAAATGCAAACCTAACTACCTATTCTTCACTTTTTCACACACTCATGCATTCTTTTCAATTCACATTCCATATGCATTATTCTTATTACTTTTCTTTGGGACATGTTGTCCCCTTCTTATTGCTTTCTTCTTCTCTTTTCTTTTTTTTCTATTATATTTATTTTTATTTTTTTAAATAAAATAAACACAAGAGTATCAATGCATATGGTTTAAACATTTAATGCATGGGTATGTACCTAATTCCTAAGATCTTCAACAAAAAATACAAAAAATACTTTTATCTCTACCAATATTTTCAAACTTTTTCACACTTAAATGATACACACTCTCACTAGCCTAAGCTAATCAAAGATCTAAATGAAGGATATTTATTGTTTTTCACTTAGGGGTAGTGATGTGCTAAAATACAGAACAAAAGGAGATTAAAATAGGCTCAAAATTGGTTAATAAAGGTGGATAAAAGGATAAGGCCATTTGGGTAAGTGAGCTCAAATAAAATCAAGGCCTCAATCATATAAATGCATTCATACACAAAACAACGGACATAAAGAACCAAACAAATCAAAGATTATAATCATAGAAAGAGAATAGTACACACAAGAATGAAAATAGTAGTTAATAGATGTAACCACACAATTAGGCTCAAAACTCACATGGTTGTGTGTTCTTAGCTCAAAAACATATTCCACAATATAGAATTCAAGCAAGTTTTATGAAAAATATTTTAACTCAAAAATCAATCTTGGAAGTCAATGCCCTATAGATAAAATTCTTAGAAAATTTTATTTTTTTGACTAAGCTTATTATATATATGCAAATCAAGAAAATGCAACTAAGAATTCCAAAAGACATGGTAATAACAAAAAAATTGACATGTGAAAGTGCTGGGATTAGAATTTTTCACCCAAGATTGACCGATCGGTCAGACAACCTCCCCACACTTAAAAGTTTGCACCGTCCTCGATGCATTCAAAGATGAGCAAGGGGATACTGCAACTTCACAGATTGCCACCTTCAGCTGGTGAACCAACCAGCTGTTGCATGTTCTTTCTTCTGCTTCCCTTGTTGCTTATGGTGAGTCATCCTGAAAGATAGAAAACAAGATAGTAAGACGAGTAAATACAAAAGCAAGGAAGCATAGATTATTGGAATGAGGTAATGATCACTAAAATGAAGTGAGTTAATCAGTGTGTGATATGGATGAAAACAAGTGTGTGAATTTTAAGTTGTGCGTAGTTTAGAACTCACACTAGCATGAAAAGCGATGTTATAATTACAGAAAAGAAGTGTACACTTTACTCATTCTAGTGTGTTTGAAATACTTTAAAAGAAACTTGTAGGTTAAAACAAACAAACAAGTAATAAAGAAGCATAAATGCATTCAAGCAAGAATCAAGCAATTGTAAAATGGATAATGAATGGACATAGATTGATGTACAAGAAAACTAATGAAAAAAAAAAAACCATGGAAATCACACATCAATTGATGACCCACTTTGAATTTTCTGTTCTCATTACCTAATTGACATAAAATGTGGAACATGGATGCTATGGAACTTAGAAAAAGAGAGATAAAAGTTAAAATCAATCACATAGAAAGCATGGTCCATATAGCTTGAAAAGCATAAAAATATGTCACTAGGTAAGCTTATAATCCAATTTCACAATTTCACAATCTCAATTCATGAGCTAGGTGACGTAAATAAAGGTCAATCCTAAACAAGCATCACCTAACAAAAATTGCATCGATTATACACAATTGCCTAACAATAGATGGTGAATTTAAATTACATGATGGCTAGCTACAACATACAATTTAAAAATCCAAAAACATTCTTGAGGGCAATGTCACAAGTACTTGGTATACATAAATATCCACCAATCAAAATTCAATACCAAGTAACAAAGTATAGTCTCAATAAAAAAATCCAACAATGAATATTCACAACAATAATGCTAAAATAGAAACATGTCAGTAATCAACAATAATTTCTCAGCACAATCAGCAAATAAAATTAATAATCCAACACTTATCACCTAAAACAAAAAATTAAACAGAAAATTAAACTAACTAACAAACTAACTAACGAACGAACGAACTAACTAAAGGAGATGATGGTGGATGGTAAATGGTGGTGGTGGTGGATGATGGTTGAAAGAAGGAAAGAAGAGAAGATAAGAGAAAAGAAGAAAAGAAATGGAGAGAAGAGAAGAAAAGAAGAGTATCTGAGACCGGGGGGTCACGCGTACGCGGAAGCCACGCATACGCATGACGTGTAGTTGTGCCCAAGGTACAACTTCCGCATTGTCCTGACACAACTCTCTGTTCAGACCCTGCGATGGCACAGTCCACGCACAGTGAACGCATGGTCAGATTTTGGGGTGTCGCGCGTACGCGTAAGGCAAGCGTATGTGCGACCTCTCTCTCTTTCTCTCTCTTTTTTTTTTAACAAAACAAAACTTAAAAATTAAACACAACTTCTAAACTAGATTCAACCATGCAATTTAAAATCAAAATAAAAAATCAAATTAAAGTCAAAATCAATAATTCAAAATTAAAGTGTAAAAACTATACAATGCAACTATGTAACTATGCACATTCTAACACAAATCAAAATCCGAAAATTGACTAGGTTTCTAACATCCAAAAATTTATTCAGCTTCAAACTAAAATCTATCAAATCAATCTAACACTTAAGAAGGGAAGTTGGAAGGTTTTACCATGGTGGGGTGTCTCCCACCTAGCACTTTTAGTTATAGTCCTTAAGTTGGACATTTGTTGAAGTTCTTGGCAAGGTGGCTCGTGCTTGAATTCTTCCTTGAATTTCCACCAATGCTTGCATATCCAATGTCCATTGGGATCCCAAACTAGGCGTAGTAAGCTTCCAAGAAATTTCAAACAAGTAACAAGAACCCAAAGTAGTTGATTTTCAAATTGTATTCCGGGATTTCAAACCTTGTTTGTCAACACTCTTTCTTCTTGTTGATCATTACAATTCCAATCGGGTGGCAAGCAATCCGAATTCTCATAAAAACATCCAAACATCCCCTTATAACCAAGTAATTGAGCTCTACACCACCCTTTGCACTTAGACCTTGAGGCTTCAACCTTAATGAGCCTTAATTTACAATGCCAACCACTAACCATCTCCTTTTTGTTCTTGAATCCCCAAAGAGCTCTAACTTGCCCATCCGTCTCAAGCAAACCATATTCAAGCGGAAAAGTAAAGCGTAGGGATAAGAGAATTATCCACTTGAATGAAAGAATGGATGGTTAGTTAGTGAGAGAGGCTCCAACCGGCTTTGGCAAGGTGATTGTAACTTCCTTTTTCTCTTATTGAATTACATCCATCTCTTGACAAGCTTCCTCACTTTCAATTCCTTGTTCACCAACTTCTTCTACACATTCTTCATTGCTCAAGTCATGTATTAGAGGTTGTGCACGGTCCTCCTTATCATCAATTTCACAACACAATGAGAAAGGTTCAACAATTTCAAAAAGCACATTGGTTGGTGTGGAATCATCTTCAATAGTGGCGCTTGTCGTTTGCTCAACTTTTTTCAATCTTTCATCATTCATACTATGCCTTGAAAGTTGCGCATTATCTCCCTCAACATCAATTTCAAGCTCAATGGAAGAAGGTTTTACAACTTCCACAAAATCATCAACAACATTAATTATTGTGGAAGTGTCCTCAAGCTTGGAATCCACCTCATTCTTAACTTCGCCTAAGTCTTCAACCACTACTTCATCTTCAATTATTTTGGCTTCCTCCACTTGTTGCAAGACAAAACTCCACTCTTCATCCTCTACTTTAGTTTCTAACCTCTCTTTTATACCCCGTTCTTCATTTGATTCTCCACATGTGGTCATGGGAGTGCTTTAAGTGTCTAAGATTTGGGAGACTAAATTAATTACTACTACCTCTTGAAGAATAGTATGAAGCTCCTTTTGCTCTTGGAGAATTGAAATGAAAGTGTCATCCATTGGGGTTTGGGTGGATAAGAGGGTTCATTGTTTGAGAGAAAAGGTTCATAATAGGAAGGTGGTTCATATTGGTGAGAATATGGAGGTAGTGTATATAGAGGTGCTGATTCTTGGGAGTATTGATATTGGAATTATGGTGGCTCTAAGTATGGTTATGGCTTATATGGTTATTGGTATGGTGGATATGGGCTAGGATCATATGGAGGTGTTTGGTAGTATGGGGCTTGTGAGTATGGTGGTTGAGAACAATGTTGAGGAGGGGGTTCATAGGCATATGGTGGTTGTGGTTGACAATCACAAAGAGGTCCACCATATCTATTAGATTGGTATGCATCATGGTACGGTTCATGCTCATAGTATGCCGGAGAAGGTTGTTACCATGAAGATTGTTCATATGATTGAGGCTCTTCCCACTTTTGATTTTTCCATCCTTGATGCATATCCTCGTTGTAAATTCCATTTCCTATAACATAGTTAGAACTAGACTCATAGCCAAAAGGGTAAAAATTCATAGTAGCGAGAGAAAATAAAAATAAACACTAATAAGAAACAAAGAAAACAAACTCCTACAACTAGCAAAAACTAGCAAACACACCAAAAATCAAGTTATTCACAATATCAACATATTAACAATAATCAATAACAAGCGCACATTTCCAGTACCCCGACAACGGCGTCAAAAACTTGACGGAGGAAAATTATTGGTTCGAAATTTTCACAGTAGAAAATAATTCTGTTGAAGTATAAATCCAAACTAACAAATAACCCTCAATCAAAGTTTAATTTGTTTGTCACAATGCAAACCAATAAAGACCGAGAGTATTTAAACCTCGGGTTGTCTCTCAAGGAATTGCAGGGAAGTGTGCATATTATTGGTTATGGGATATTTTTGGGTTTTTAGATTGATGAACAAGAAAAGTAAATTGCAAGAAAGTAAAGCTAACAACTAAGATAATATAAATATCAAAAGAAACTCATGGCAAGGATCAAGAGTCAAGGCTTCCTATCTAGATCATTGACTATAACATTTTAATTACAAAGGATTAATTCCACTTAGTTTTCCTCTAACATCGGAGGGTGAAGTCAAGTGGACATAATTAGTCCTAACACCAACTAACAACCCTAACTTACCAATCACACTGGACATCAATGATATCAAAGAACCTAAGTCCTCAATCACAAGTCAAGAGTATAAAAATCTACTTTAAAATCCAACCAAGTATTTTATCAAACACTTGGAAGACATAAAAGGAAAGCATAGTAAAAATGTAATAATAATAAAATCTAAAGCTACCAAATGCAAGATAACAATAATGACAACTCAATTAAACATCAATTAACATAAGAACATCAAATTGTATTAAATGGAAATCAAAAGCAACAAGAGTTCATAAACATAAAGGTGACCAAATAAAAGAAACTACAAGTAAAACTAAGAGAACAAAGATGTAGTAGCAAGGAATTGCAAGGAAAACTAAATCAAGATAAGTATCAAAACCTAAATCTAAGAGAAATTTAACTAATCTATCCTAATT
Organism: Arachis hypogaea; assembly: GCF_003086295.3. Taxonomy (NCBI): domain Eukaryota; kingdom Viridiplantae; phylum Streptophyta; class Magnoliopsida; order Fabales; family Fabaceae; genus Arachis; species Arachis hypogaea. The sequence continues at coordinate 92,645,745 of NC_092047.1, read as the reverse complement.
TCTAGGGAGAAGAAAGAGCTTCTCTTTCTATAAATCTCACCTAAAACATAGCAAAAACCTAAACTAAAACTACTTGGTTTATCCCCCTTCGATCCTTGGGTTCAATAGCATCAGAAATGGGTTGGATTGGGCCCAAAATGAGCTAGAAATCGAGGATCACGTTTTGCATTAAGTGAGTCACGCGCTGCATGTCACGTGTACGCATGAGGCACGCGCACGCATCACTTAACTCCATGTCCACTATAGCAAATTGCATATCATTTTCAAGCCCCAGATGTTAACTTTTCAATGCCACTAGAACTGCCTCATTTAGACCTCTGTAGCTCAAGTTATGATCGATTTAGTACGAAGATGTCGTCAGAATTGATAGCTTAGTAATTCCTTCATTTCTTCATGAATTCTCCCACTTTGCATGTTTTTCCTCCATTTCTTCAAGCCATCATTGCCTTCAATACCTTAAATCACTCAAACAAACATATCAAGGCATCGAACGGGAGATAAGTGAATTAAATTTAGTAATTTAAGGGCCTAAAAAGCATGTTTTTAATCATTAAGTACAACTAGGAGAAATTCACAAAACTATGTTATTTCAGTGAATAAATTTAGAAAAAGTTGATAAAATTCACGAAATTCAATACAAGATAAACCATAAAATTGTGGTTTATTACCTACTGAAAAGCAAAAATCCCATCTTTGTCCACTGCATATTATTGCTTATATGAGTGGAATTTGTGTGAACAAAGTCTTGGTCGATGGGAGGGGGGGAGGGGCAGGGATTAGTTTGTTGCTAGAAAGAATGTTAACAAAGGTGGGGAAATATTTTGATGACTTGATCCCCACTAACATCTCAGTAACCGATTACAGTGGTATTTCAACTCCTACAAAAGGATTAGTGATTCTTTGAGTGCAAGTGGGATGCTCACATCAAAACACTATTTTGTGGTGGTGTCTTTGAAAGCTAGCTATAATGCATTGTTGGGGCGAGATTGGATTCATAGTGTTGGAGCTGTATCTTCGACCATGCATCATAGTATCCTTTTTTGGACTGATAAAGGAAAATCTAAAGTGATAAAAGCAGATTCGAGCCTGTATGTGGAACATTTACATGTCAATTTTAAGGTGTATAGTGAGAAGTTAAAACCTCTTAATGTCGACAGGGTGCTCAACTCTTACAACTGTTAAGGCTACTTTCTAAGGGTTTGGCGTGAAGCTTTGTCAGCCAAAGCTCAATTTTTCTCCTACAGGGTGGGACTAGTGGTGCTTAAGAGTTGGTAGTTCGAAGGCATCTTGTCATGGCTAAAAGTTAGGATATCTCGAATTACTTGGTAACTCTATAAAATTATTTAAGTAGTTTTAATTCTGTAGAAAGTCTTTCTTATAATAAAAGTGATTCATTTGATGAAGTTGAATCTTATAGGAATTTCAATTCTGTTGTTCAATTCCTAGTACAAATTCGATTCCTCAAATCGAATTTAGGCATAGTTTAAGTTCTTATTTTCCCATTCCTAGAAGTAATGTTATTAACCAGTCTTCTATTGATGTATCTCAGAATCCTTGTATTAAAAATGATTTTATTGTTGATCTAGATGATAATAAAGTTTGTTTTTCCTCAAACAAGCTAATAGATTTATCTTTCGATTGCATTTATGATTTGGAACCCTTAGATTTTGAAAAGTATTCAGTTAATGATGATAATGATGAATAAAGTTTTAAGTTTCAAGATCCTCTTGAGGAAATTAACTTAGGATCTAACAATGATGTTAGACCCACTTATATTTGTAAGAGTATCGATGAGCAATTTCGAACAAAATTAATCAGTCTTTTAGTTGAATATAAAGATTGTTTTGCTTGAAATTATCATGAGATGCCTGGGCTTGATTGTTCTTTAGTGGAACATCGATTGGCTTTAAAGGCATTTGCTCGTCCAGTAAAGCAAGTGTCTTGACGCTTTGTACCTGATAACAATCTAAAGATTAAAGACGAGTTCAAAAGATTAATTAAAGCAAAGTTTATTCGAACAGCTCGTTATGTTGACTGGGTATCGAATATCATCCCAGTAATGAAGAAGAATGGGAAATTGCAAGTATGTATTGATTTCAGATATTTAAAAAATGCTACTCCCAAAGATGAATATTTTATGCCTGTAGCAGATATGCTGGTCGATTCTACAGCAGGTAATGAAATTTTAAATTTAATAGATGGTTATTTTGGATATAACCAAATCTTTTTAGCCAAAGATGATGTATCAAAAACTGCTTTTCAATGTCCTAGGACTTTAGGGACTTATGAATGGGTAGTGATGCCTTTTGGTTTGAAGAATACCGATGTGACATATGAATGTGCCATGAAAACTATTTTCCATGAGTTCATTGGAAAATTCATGGAAGTGTATATTGATGATATAATGGTCATCTCAAATTCGATAGACCAGCATCTCGATAATTTGAAGCAGACATTTGATACGATGCGTAAAAAAGGGTTAAAGATGAATCCCTTGAAATGTGCATTTGGAGTGTCTGAAGGGAATATTTTGGGATTCGTGATTCAAAAGAAAGGAATTTCTATTGATCAAAATAAAGCTAAGGCAATTTTGGAGTTGCCTCTACCAATGTCAAAAAAGAGGTACAGTCTTTTTTAGGGAAGGTTAATTTTCTTCGATGTTTTATTTCTAACATTTCTGGTCGAACTCATATTTTTTCATATTTAGTCAAACTTAAAGATGAGATTTAGTAGTATAAATGGATGGGGGAACATCAGAAAGCATTTTATTTGATCAAAGAGTACTTGTCTAAGGTACCAATAATGGCAACTGTTCGTCCTCATGAGCCATTAAAATTATACATTGCAGCTTCTATGCACACTATTGGGTGTATGTTGGCTCAAGATGATGAAGAAGGTCATGAAAGGGCCATTTATTACTTGAGTAGAGTGATGTCTGACTTTGGGTCGAGATATTCTCCGATCGAAAAATTGTGCCTATCTCTTTGTTATGCTTGTAAGAAATTGAAATGTTATATGGTTGCAAAGACTATAAAAGTGATTGCTCAAACAAATTTGATAAAGTACATGTTATCTTATCCCATGTTAAGAGGTCAATTAGGTACATGGATGCTTGCCTTAACAGAGTTCGATTTGCAATATATACCGGCTAAGGCTATTAAAGGTCAGGTCATTGCAAATTTTCTAGTTGATCGACTGAATAATCCCAATGACCAGCGGGCAAACATTATCGAGGTAGTTTCCAATTGTTGGAAGGTGTATTTTGATGGTTTAAAGCATAAAGATGCTGCTGGAGTTGGGATTTTGATCATTTTTTCGGAAGGTGTCCCGTCAGAATTCTGGTTTGAATTAAAATACCCATGTTCGAATAACATTGCTGAGTATGAAGCGTTGATATTGGGATTGGAATTTTTGATTGATAAAGGGGCATTAGATATTTAGATCCTTGGAGATTCTCAGTTGGTTTTAAAATAGTTGTCGAAAGAATTCAAATGTAATAATGAAAAATTGTAAAAGTATTTGTCAACAGCGTGGGAGTTATTGGTGTCCTTTCGAAAAGTATCCTTGGTTAATTTTCCGAGAATTCGAAATGAAATCGCTAATGAATTGGTTCAAATTGCATCAAAATATAAAGTATTTCCCAAAACTTTAGGAAAATTGGCAAAGGCTCGACAAATTTTGGTGCTTATTGAAGAAAGGGAGGTCTTAATTATAGATGATTGGAATGACACCGGTGCGCGAAATTAGAACTCGCACAACTTCACCGGCAAGTACACTGGGTCATCCAAGTAATACCTCAGGTGAGTGAGGGTCAATCCCACGAGGATTGTTAGATTGAGAAAGCAATAGTTATCTTGCTAGACTTAGTCAGACAAACAGAAAAGAGAGTTGTTGTTGTTGAATTTGCATGAACAAGAAAATAAAGAAAAGCAATTAAAGATTGGTAAAGAGATAATATATGAAAGCAGTTAAGGCTTCAGAGATGCTCATCTTTCTGGATTAATACTTCTTATCCACTATTTTAACAATGAGTGATTCATTCTATGGCAAACCATTAGTAATTAAAACCTAATGTCTTAGTGAGTTAATCTCTCCAGATCTTACTAAAACGCCACAGACAAGGTCAATTCTTTCAGATCGGAGGGTGAAGCTCAAAAATCTAGTTTAGTGCCACAAAAATCTCAATTACCCAAAGCTAACCGGATTATATGTCACATATCTAATTAGCCCAGATAAATTACGATTTAGGAGGAGTGCTTTCAAGTTATAGCCCAAGAGAGATAACTCTGTCGAGAATCACAAGTGCTCATGTAGAATAAGGGGTTATACTGTCGTTCCACCCCAGATTCATAAGATTAAGAACGAAAACAACACCTTAGAATGGAATCAAACATTAATTGAAATAGAAGAGTAATAATATTAAGCCATAGAAATAAGCAGAGCTCCTAACCTTAACTAGGAGGTTTAGTTACTCATACTTTACAGAGAAAACAAAATAAAAGTAAAAAGATCTGAAGTAATGTTGGTGTCTGTAAATCTAAGTGATCTCCTCTTTAAATAGTAAATACTAACACTAAAAGATGTTAATTTAAATTTAAAAGTTATAAGGATAAGACTAGATAAGTTAAGGAGTGCTAAAATCCACTTTGGGGCCCACTTGGTCATGTGCTTCGTATGGTGCTTGGCGTTCAACTTGGGCTTTGGGCGTTGAACGCCCATAGGGGGTGAGCTTGCTCCATAGATTTTGTTGAATGCGGTGAAGGGGGTGAATTTTTTGGCTTCTGCTCCCTAGCTGGCGTTGAACGCCAGTTTTGGGCGTTCAACTTGGGAGGTTGGTCCTTCTTAGGGTTAAACGCCAGATGTGGACGTTTAACACCAGTTTTGGCAGTGATTCTGGAAAAGAAGTATAGACTATCATATATTTTTGAAAATCTCTAAAAGATAGCTTTCCAACGCCATTTAGACCGTATCAATTGAACTTCTGTAGCTCAAAATATGCTCATTGGAACGCACGGAGGTCAGAATTGACAGCATCTGCTATCCTTTCTTTGTCTCTGAACAAGATCTTTCCAAATCCACCTAAAATCATAAAAATAACACAAAAATTTAAAGTAGTATCCAAAGATTAATTTTTCACTAAAACATAGTAAAGCTTACTAAAATATAACTAAAAACACTATAAAAATGCTATGAAAAAGGGTATAAAATGCTCACGCATTAGACACTGATTGGAGAAAACCAATTACAGAATATTTAAGAAATCCTAGTGTTCGAGTTGATCGAAAAGTTAAGTTAAAGGCAATGAATTTTGTGTTGATGGGTGATGAGTTATACAAGAGAGGAATTGAAGGAAGCCTTATGAGATATTTAAGTCAATTTGAAAAAGATATTGCTCTTGGAGAAGTTCATAGGGCATATGTGGTGCTCATCAGGCTGGAGAAAGAATGAAATGGAATGAAATGGGTGCTTCGACGAGATCAAGTGTATTGACCATCTATGAAGATTGCATCGATTATGCAAAAGCGTGTCAGGAGTGTCAGCGGCATGGTGTAATACTACAAATTTCAGCCTCTGAGTTACATTCGATTATTAAACCTTGGCCATTTATGGCTTTGGATTTGATTGGAATAATCCACCCTCCTTCGTCAAAGAACCATAAATTTATTTTAGTAGCTATTGATTATTTCACAAAATGGGTTAAAGTTGTTTCTTTGGTAGAGGCAGGTCAAAATGGAATTATTGATTTTATAGAAGAATAAATAATTCATTGATTCAAAATTTCTCAAACGTTGAGTACCGATTAGGGTACTATGTTTATTGGCCAACGTTTTAGAAATTTAGCAGCATCGAGAAACATAACTATGGTAACTTCGACCCCATATTATGCATAAGCAAATGGCCAAGTTGAAGCAGCAAATAAAATTTTAATCAATTTAATTAAAAAGAGAATTGGCCAAAGATCCTGAACTTGGCATGAGAACTTAAGTCAAGTATTATGGGTTTATCAAAATTCACTCAGAGGATAGACTAATACATCCTCCTATAAATTAGTTTATGGTCATGATGCAGTATTATCCTTAGAAATTAACCTCAATACTCTAAGAGTAATGAGGCAAGATGAGTTACCAATTGAAGATTATTAGAATGCGATCTTCGATGAATTAAACGAGTTAGATAATGAGCGTATTTTGGCACTTGAAAATCTTATTCGTCAGAAAGAAAGTATTGCTCGTATTTGTAATCGACGAGTAAAAGAGAAGTGTTTCCAAATGGGTGAATTAGTCCTCAAAGTTATATTACCGATGGAGAGAAAATCCAAATTTTATGGTAAATAGTCCTATAATCGAGAAGACCCTTTCTAGATAATCGATTTATATTTCGAAAATGCATATCGCATCAAGAATATTGATTGTGGTATTGAAGTGAAGTCAATAAATGGGAAGTATTTAGAGCGATGTCGATGTTGGAAAGATAATGTTTAAATCAAAATTAATAAGAAGAGTTTCCAAAAGTTTACATGAAGAAAGTAATGTATAAAGTAAAGTATCCTAAATCTTTGGAAGATAGGACTCAAGTAACTCTTCTAGTTCAAATTGGAGTTGTACTCTTTCTTCATCATAGGAGGAGTAAACCATGATTTCGTCATGCTCTTTGATTTGTAGTCTTTCATATTTCCTCCTGATTTCAACCTGTTTGTTCTCTATCCCACAAAGGTCTCGAAAGAGGTTCTATTTTTTCTTTTGTGCTTTTAAGAAAGGCTTGTCAAATGAAGCTTCTTGTTCTCGAATTTGGGCAAGTTCCTTCTCGAGTTCCTCATGTCGTCGCGTTAGTTGAGTGCGAGTATTGGCAGCTTGAGCGATAGTAGTTTCAAACTTTTCTAAAGCCTTCTTTGTAGTCTTGTGGGAAGTATCAAGTTGAGTGGATTCCTCTTCGATAGCAGCCATCCCTTTCTTCACTTCTTCCATTTTGTTTTGAGAAATGAAGAGGTTATTGGTTACTTTCTCGAATTTCTTTACCACAGTAGAAAAATTGGGTGGAACTTGATATTCGTGGGTGGCACATAAGATATTGGAGAGGATAGCATTCAGGTCATCCTGATTTACCCACTCATTGACTGTATGATGAAGAAGCTTAAAAAGAGCAGTTAACCTTTCAATGGTTTTGGGAGTTAATTCTTTTGAAAGATTTTGTGCTGGTACTTCTCCCACTTCTTCCATAGATGGGATTGAGGTTGGTATTTTTGTTTTTTGAGTGATAGTGGACATGATAGCAATTAGCTCAGCCAAATTAGCGTCTGGTGGACTGGAGACAGTGGCTAAAGCTAAAGGCCCCTCTTTAGGTTTTGAATCTTGTTGAGGAGATGGCCTGGATTGATTAGTAGGGTCTGAAGGAATTTGGAATTCTAGGATAGCTTGAGGAGGGGACATTTTTTTTCCAGTATCTTAAACAGGAGAGTCAATTGTTTGTAACAGAAGGGGATTGATGATAAGGTTAACATCAATAAGAGAAGAAGGAGGGGTATTATTCACAACTTGAGATGAGAGGGAGTTTTCCAAAATCGAGTTCATCGGATATTATTCTTTGATGACTAATGGATTGATGACTTTGACAGGAAATATGATGGAAATAGTTGTTGGCAGAGAAGTGAGGACCCCATGACAACTGGCTGCATCGATCGAAATCCTCTAGCAGTGGCAGCCATCTCAATGGCACAAGTGTAGCCAACTTGTCTGTGAACAGAAACCCCTCAATAAGTATCATCAGGTAGCATCAGGCATACTGCCGGAGAGTCTCCGGGGCTGCCCCATCAGGGATATGTGCCACTCGGTCCCTGAGCCATGTCATCCTGATCCCAAACACCTACTTCCCTCCCTACTGAACTGGTGGTGGCCTGACCCCTAATAAGTCCTCATCCCACTCCCATGTCGGGTGCCCATGCCACCGCTGGAAGTCTCTGGTACAACCCCCAGTAGGCTCTCCGGCAGTGCGTAGTCTAGTGTGGTAGGCAACATCCTCGAGCGTAACGCTGGCCTCACTCTACGAAGGTGGAACGTATGGGTCTCCGGCCTTCACCGCTCGACAAATAAAAAGATCAAGCACCCATCAAACAAAAAGTCCCTCAACTCTATGCATGCCCAAATCTAGCCTCCCTTATATAGGGAAGAAGGATGGGTGGCGGCGGGAGACCTAGTGTCACGCGGCGTGGCAAAAGTAACCATGGTCGCTACAATTCCCAAAACAGATAACTAACGCATATTAGTTACATCTAAACCATTAACTGTCCCTAAATAGTACTACAACGTATAATGCACCTACCTATGCGTTTACATTAAATATATATATATATATATATATATATATATATATATATATATATATATATACATATTTCTAAGTCACTAAATACTAACACCCTAAATGCATTACAAGATAATTATATAAATCTACAAATCCAAACCTACCAAACACGGATTTTTTTTATTTAAATTAAAAAATATAACATTTACCGATCTAAATAGACATGTAAATATTGAAATAAAAAAAATCATAAAACACTAACCTCAAAGTCCAACGCTCCAGCTACGTGCCAAGTATTATTCAGTCTATTAATATCTCCCGTGCGGACATATGCTCGGGAGGCCATAGCTTGTGAAGATTCTCAAAACCACACGTGTAGAATCTCAAAAGTTTGAAAAAAACGAAGCCAATCCACGCCGTTCTCGAATGCTGTAGGTTTATATACGGCCCAAACCGTATCTCGGATGCACTGCCCTTGATAAAAAAAATGTGCATATCTCTGGATTTAGGCTGATTAAAGCCATATCTCGGATGTACTGTATCCGAGATCTAATTTTGTTTATATCTTGGGTGCATCCAGAACGTAGCATATCATAACACGGTAGCAGTGCATCCGAGATACGCTTTTAGTGTGATTTACCCCACTGCATCCGAAATGTGATCCAAAATGTATTTAGTAAATACTTATACGTTTATTTAAATCAATAAATATTATATATTTTTTATTTAAATAAAAAAAATCCTTAGTATACTTATTTATTTTTTATATCTTGAATACAATATATTCAAGATGTATGTATATTTGTTTATATTTATTATATTCGAGATGTAATTTAAATTTTAAAATTTAAATTTGTAAAATATTTAAAAATTATACATATTAATAAACAAAATATATTTTATTTATAAGTAAAGGATATCTTGATTGTTTGTAAAGTATTTACTTTATTTTTTATTTTTTAATATTAATTAAATTTAACGATGTCTATCGGTAATAATGAACTATTTAAAAAAATAAATTTTGGCTCTTAATTATTTTATTAATGATCTAGCCATGGGTAAAACTCGATTAATAATGAAACATTACGCTCAAGTTTAATAGTAAACATAAGCCAAAGTCAAAACAGAAAAAATAAAGTGCCACATTTTCCATTCTTCTCTCCCTCCCATTTCTAGAACTCATATCTCTCTCTAAAATTCTAACATCGGTAAATACCTTTATTTTTTTATTTTGAATTTGGTTCTAACAATATTATTATATTTTATTTTCTTTAGGTAATACCTATTAAAATTTGTTATATTTTTCTTGTTTTAATTTTTAAAATTATATATTTTATTGATGATTATGACCAATGGCTACGAAGAGAAGGTAAAAATAGTCAAATTTTAATTTACGAATAGATTTATGACCGCCATCGCTAAAGCCACCAATAATGCTTTATATTTTTGTAGTGCAATAGGTGTTAGCATTAGAAATTTATCATAAATAATTAGTATCTTTTGTTTTTTTAGGAAATCAACTAGAAGAATAATTAATTAATTAAAAAATAAGAAATCTATTATAAATTTTTTTTATTATTTTAATTTTTTGAATTTTAATATTAAAAATACAAAAAATTAACTTGAATTGACTATTGTTATAATTGATTTTTTAGATTTTTTTTAATATTAAAATAATCGAACACTTTGTAACAGAATAGATAAATATTCTATAAAGATTAAAAATGATGTGTCACCAATCAACTACTTCATATTTATATTTGTATTTTGATTGTAAATATGAATATAGTTTAATTATATTATTTACAAAGTTAATTATAAATGTAACTAAATTTGATTAAACATGTGAACTTAGTGTGATTACATTTTTTATGAAATTTTATTTTAAATATAAATATGTAATTATTCTATTTTTTATATGAGTAGTTAATTAATGATTAATTTCTAATAAAAAAATATTAGAGAGACATTATTTTATTATTTTTGTCTATTACTTTTAACTATCAATCTAATTTTCTTTGATTTAGTAATCTAATATATTTTAACACATATTTTTAAATATTAATGGCTATTAATAATAAAAAATAATAAATTTTAAAGATTCTCTAACATTTCACTTTCTAATATTCATGTATCACAATCAAGTTTTTAAAACCTAATCGGTCATTAAATCAGTAAATTTAGAAGTTTAAATAATATTTAAAAATTCAATCGAAATTCAATTGGAATTAAAATGAATATAATAAAGGGTAATGTACTTAAATAAATTGAGAGAAACATTGATTTGATTGTAACAAATGGAATTTTCTTATGTTCATGTCTTGTTTTAATATTATGTAATCAATGGGAGCTAATCACGGTTTCCTATTTACATATAAACCGTGGCAGCTTGCAATAGTTTATGAAGGAGAAGCTTTAAAGGTAAACCGTGGTAGGTAACCACTGTTTAAGAAGGAAACAATGTGACCTTAAAACCCTATAGCCAACCACGATTTATGAAAGGTTTTTTAAATTTATAAACCCTTGTAAACTGCCACGGTTTATGAGGAGAGGAATTCTATATATATATGAGCGAGATTGAAACTGCTCAAAGAGATCATTATCAAGGAAGCTGCTCAATAAATGTACTCTTATTATTTTAATTTTTTAATTTAAATAAATATATTTGTATTATTTTAAATAAAATTTAAAATTAATATTAGTAAGTTTATTTAAAATTTAAAATTTTAATATTTTAAATAAACATATTCTTATTATTTTAAAATTTTGTTAAATTTAAATCAACGTATTCATATTATTTTAATTAAATATATTCTTTTAATTTAAAAATAATATGAATGTATTTAAATAAAAAAAAATTAACCACTCGTATTTTTTAAAAATAGAATAAATATAATTAATCATATAAGTACAAAATAATACGAATACATACAATTTTATAAATTATTAATTTAAATTATATCTATTTAAAATTTAAATTACAAACTAATACAAATTTTATAATTTAAAAATTTAATTATTTAAATAAAATTAAATTGATTAAAATTTACAAAAATATACTAATACAATTCAAACCATTTTAATCAATTTAATTTTATTTAAATAATTAGATTTTTAAATTATAAAATTTGTATTAGTTTGTAATTTAAATTTTAAATAGATATAATTTAAATTAATGATTTATAAAATTGTCTGTATTCATATTATTTTCTACTCATATGATTAATTATATTTATTCGATTTTTAAAAAATACCAGTGATTAATTTTTTTATTTAAATAATAATATGAGTACGTTGATTTAAATTTAACAAAATTTTAAAATAATAAGAATATGTTTATTTAAAATATTAAAATTTAAAATTTTAAATAAACTTACTAATGTTAATTTTAAATTTTATTTGAAATAATAAAAATATGTTTATTTAAATTAAAAAATTAAAATAATAAGAGTACATTTATTGACCAACTTCCTTGATAATAATCTCTTGAGCAGCTTCAGTCTCGCTCATATATATATATATAGAATTCCTCTCCTCATAAACCGTGGCAGCCTACAAGAATTTATGAATTTAAAAAACCCTTCATAAACCGTGGCTGGCTATAGGATTTTAAGGTCACATTGTTTCCTTCCTAAACCGTGGTCACCTACCACGGTTTACTTTTAAAGCTTCTCCTTCATAAACCGTTGCAAGCTGCCATGGTTTATATGTAAATAGGAAACCGTGGTTAGCTCCCACGGATTACATAAGGAAGTTCTATTTGTTACAATCAGGTAAACGTTTCTCTCAATTAATTTATTTAAGTACATTGTCCTATAATAAAATATATATTTGTATGAAAAATATATTTTTTTAAAAGAAATATTTTTTATATTTTATTATTTTAAATCAATTAATTGCTAAAAAAGAATTAATTTGACTTAATAACAGGTTTATCAATTTTTTTTTTAATTTTTGGCTAGTTTTGCTCATAATCAATATTAATCCTGATAAACTGGCGATTTGATCCTGTTTTAGAACTATAATCATAGTTTTTCTTATCTAATAAGTCTCTCTCTCTCACACACACAAACAACACTATTTAATAAATAATTAATTTTTTTTAAATCAGAATTTGAATAATCCTACTTAAAACTTACCCTAATTCTATTTTGCTTCCATCCACTCTTAAACCCTACTCACTCTGCGTTGTTCATTGTGCCTCCTCTTTTTTCTTCTTCTTCCCTCCTCAGCATCGACGTCACCTCTTCGAGAACGCTATGTTCCTCAGCGCCGGTGTAGCCTCTTTGTAACATCCTACTATACAGAATTTTACGCTTAAGTTATAGAACAGAGGTAGCTAGTGTGGTGTTACGGACCTCTAGTCAGTTAAAATATACATATCATAGTGAAAAAGAGATATTATACTAGGAGCCTTGAAAAACGGGTAAACAAAAACCGCAACGCTCAAAGAATAGGATTACTTGCGTGCTAAGAAACCTAGAAGATAAGGATAAGAATAAGTGACAGAGTAAAAGAAGGCCAAGAATACAACATAACTAGCTCCTAACTCATCCTGCGAAGCCAAGGCTGGCCGGAGGATATATATATATATATATATATAGTATCCCAAAATACACAAAATACAAAATAAAGTCCTGTCTCTCCCTCAACCTCTATGAGGAGCAAAATAAACAAGTTTCTCAGAGAGCAAGCTAAGAACATAGATACATAGATATACAACAGGAAACCCAAAAAAAAAAACAACCCAGGAAATACTCCATTGCAAGGAATCCAGACGCCTAGCGAGGAGCCTCTCGACTTGCATCTGAAAATAACAACTAAGTATGGAATGAGAATCGGAGGTTCTCAGCATGGTAAAGGTGTCACGTGTATAATAAATAAGGTCCTGGGAATGCCAGAGGCAATCCTAGAACTCCGTCATTCAATCGTAAAACTTAATTACTAAACAGAAGCCATAAATAAGGGTAGGTAATCTAGACCTTCCTAAACTTACTCAATTTTAACCCTAATATAACACCAAACCGCTTCACCCTTTCCTCCATCCCTCCGTCATCCATAATTCAGTAGAGACAAGCAACCAAACAAGTTCACGCACAAGTAATAAGCAAATAGTGCAAGTAGCAAGTATAACAGGTAGTAGGAGGTATACATTCAATTAGGCAAACCCAGGAATTGCATAGCAATCAAAACAAACAAATTCACATGATGCATGCCTGTCCTATGGCTGATAAGGCTCATCTGTCGGTTATCCAGCCAACCCGACAAGTCCAAAAACCTTCGACTGTCCTCCGTCGCGCATCCCCATGAGTCTATGCATAGATTTCACATTCATTCATTATTCAAATCACTCAATAAGGGCTATCCATACCCGGGAATTTATACGTGCCGGTCACCCTTACGACGTAGGGTCAACAGAGTATCGAGTTTCGACCTGGAACACGTGGTGGCAAGTCACGGTTCTTACCCAGGAAAACTCGTATCTCAGATATCATTATTTATAAGCCATTTCATTTTTATAATCAATATATAATCATTTATCAAGCCGTGGCATAAAACTTCATTTAACATTCTCATCTCCTTCATATAACTTATTATTTTACCTCTTGCTTCATCTTCAAGTTACCTTATTTTCCTAGCTCCAATTAGCTACTGGACTTAGTACTATACCCTAAGTCTAAAAGAGAGGAAAATGGAGGTTTAGAAGTGAAAATCTGGTTTAAAACACCCAAAATCCAGTTTTGCAGCAAACAGAGGTCACGCGTGTGCGTGGGTCACACGCGCGCGCGGAGAGAATTTAATGTCACGCGTACGCGTGATCATGCGCATTGGCCTCTCGCGGGCACGCATGGCTACTCGCGCATGCGTCGTTAAAATTCCACGCCACGCGTACGAGTGGGCTACGCGTACGCGTGGATGTATGTTTTCTAAAAATTTGTAGAATGCCAGAAAGCTGCTACAAACTAGTTTTGATATCCTGCAAACACAGTTTTCACCCTAAACCTCAATTGTCCATAACTTCCTCTACAAAATTCCATTTTTCATGAAATATGTATCGTTCAAAAGTTTGAAAAACCACCTTTCATTTGAAACAAACCACATTTCCATCAAAAATTTGAGGAGCAAGTTATGGACTCCCAAAGTTCATTCAAAATCAATTTTTTTTTTTTTTACCAAAACCACAAAACCACATTTTCCTTTCAAACCTCTTCTCCACCCAATTTAGCATACCACAACCATCAACATAATCAACCCTTAACACAATAATTCTATCAACCTTAGCTCAATAACATCATATTCCACCCAATTTACCAATTTAGCCACAAACCACATATTGCTACACATACTGATTCTTACCATTTTCATGAAATTCTTCAATCCTTATTACAACACTAATTATCAAGTCAATACCAACAAGTCCAAATTATACCATTCACTATCTCAACCATACCATTACCTTGCCATAATCATCACCCTTCATTCATCACCAACATACAAGCATATACACATACATACATTAAATTCCCATTATTAATTACTCAACACCATACCATATTAATTTATTCATCAACATCACAAACACTAACCATACAACATATCAAACCATTTCAATCTATCCTATAATGCTCTAGCCTAAGTTTTCACACAACCTTATATATTAAACGCGCAAAACCTAAACCATACCTTGGCCGATCACTTTATTTAATCCAAGGCAGCCTCAAAAGCTACAAAACAGCCCCTCAAGCTTAGAATAACCAGCCACAAGCTTAGCTTCAATCACCACCAAGCCTCCAAATGTTCACTTTTCACTTCCAAAGCATGTATATAAACTTAATTCACACCTAATACACATATATATTCCAAATTCAGATTTTTCCTAATGAAGTTAAAATTAAATTAAATTTTAGAGAATCCTTACCGCTCCCACACGTGTAGCAACTCAAACCCAGTAAGCTCCGCAAGCTAAATCGAACCTAGAACACCAAATTGGCAAAATCTCACCCTAGGGTTTCAATTTAAATAATAGAAAAGGGGATAGAGATTCTGAAAACAAAAATGGAGCTTAGCGGTGAAATTAATTCGATAGAAATGTAGAGCTCGATGCGCTGGACGCGTGGCCGCGAACGGTGTGGCGATCGGAGCTCGAATGAAAAAGTTATGGTAGTGAGAAGATTTGATGAGGGTTATGGAGTTTCCCTTCCTCTCCAATCTGTTTGGCGTCGTGTGTATGAAATGGGGAAGAAGAAGCTGCTGCTTCTTTTAAGTTATGGGTCCGGTTGGACCCACAGGCCCGATTTGGGCCCCGGTTCAACTGGTTCGGCCCTTCCGGTCTAATTTTGGGCCAAATTTTTTGAAATTGGTATCAAAATTCTTGTTTTGAAGAGCTCTATCTTATTTTGATATTAGTTTTGCATTTTTAATTTTTCTAATTAAAATTCAATTTATTGACTAATTATTTACCGATTTTAGTGGGGTTTACATCCTACCCACCTAATTAAGAATCTTGTCCTCAAAATTCAGAGTAAGTTACTTGAAAAGAGGTGTGGGTAGTCCTTCCGCATCTCTGACTCAAGCTCCCAGGTATGTTCTTCAATACCAGCCTGACTCCAAGCTACTTTCACCAAAGAAACCTCTTTCCCACGTAAACGCTTAATGCTGCTATCATCAATTCTAACCGGAGTTACTAGAAGCGTCAGATCTTCTCTCACTTGAACTGATTCCGGCTCTAGGACATGACTAGGATCAAAATTGTATTTATGAAGTTGCGATACATGAAACACGTCATGCAGGTTCGAAAGATGTGGTGGCTAAGTGATCATATACGCCACTGGTCCAATTCTCTTTAGGATTTCAAACAGCCCAATGTAACGGGGATTTAACTTCTTAGTTTTGATGGATCTCCCTATTTCAGTGGTCGGAGTAACCTTCAGGAAGACGTGTTCTCCTTCCTCAAACTCTAAAGGCTTCTGCTTTTGGTCAGCATAGCTTTTCTGATGGCTTTGAGCCACAAGCATTCGATTACAAATTTTCTTTATTTGCTCAGTGGTTTCACTTATCATTTTAGGCCCTATCAAGCTCTTTTCTCCTGCTTCATACCAACATAATGAAAATTGACATTTTCTTCCATATAAAGCTTCATACGGAGCCATTCCAATGCTCGCATGATAGCTGTTATTATAAGCAAACTCTACCAAGGGCATATATCGATCCCAGCTCGCCGGTTGATCCAAAACACAGGTTCTTAGCATATCTTCCAAGGTTTGGATTGTTCTTTCTGATTGGCCATCCTTTTGAGGATGATATGCAGTACTTAGGCTTAATTGAGTGCCAAAAGCTCGCTGAAAAGCTCCTCAGAACCGTGATGTGAAGCGAGGATCTCTATCAGATACAATGGTGGAAGGTACGCCATGTAACCTCACAATCTCCTTTATGTATAGCCGCGCCAATTCCTCCATAGTACAACTTATTCGAATAGGCAGAAAATGAGCTGACTTGGTCAGTCGATCTACAACCACCCAAATAGCATCACAACCTGTCCGAGTCCTTGGTAAACCCAACACAAAATCCATAGCAATGCTCTCCCATTTCCACTGTGGAATCTCCAAAGGTTGAAGGGTTCTTGTTGGTCTTTGGTGTTCAATTTTGACTTTCTGACAAGTTAGGCATTTGAAAACATGCAATGCCACATCATTTTTCATTCTTGGCTACCAGAAGATCATCTTTAGGTCTTGGTACATCTTAGTGCTTCCCGGATGAATGGAGAACCCACTCTTGTGAGCTTCCTCCAATATGCTCTGTTGCAAATCCCCGACATCTGGCACAATTATCCGATCCTTGAACCTCCACAACCCATCTTTATCTTCTGACACTCTCCACTGCTTGCCTTTCTCAATCGCTGACAAAATCTTATACAATTCTTGGTCATTCTGATGAGCCTTTAGTAGTTCAGCCTTGAAGTCGCTTGAAATCTGTAACTGGATTAGGCATAAAGTCCCAAACTCTTCTCTGATTGCTAGTTTCAATCCTTGGAAGGCTTTCAGTAATTCTTCCTCTCTTAGCATCATCCAAGCAACACATAGGGATTTCCTACTCAGGGCATCCGCCACCACATTCACTTTTCCCGGATGGTAGGTAAGCTCGAAGTCATAATCCTTTTGGAGTTCCATCCACCTCCTCCAATGTATATTCAACTCTTTTTGTTCAAATAGGTACTTCAAGCTCTTATGGTCCGAGAAGATTGGAAATTTCACACCATAGAGATAATGCCTCCAAATCTTCAAAGCAAACACCACGGCAGCAAGCTCCAAATCGTGAGTTGGATAGTTTCTTTCATGTGGCCTTAACTGACGTGAGACATAAGCTACAACTTTATGATGCTGCATTAACACGCATCCTAAACCCTTCAAGGATGCATCACAGTATACCTCGAATGGTTTTCTCGGTTCAGGCAACACCAATATGGGTGCAGTAGTCAATCTCTGCTTCAACGCAAGGAAACTCGCCTCGCACTCAGGAGTCCATTCAAAAGGAACATCCTTCCTGGTCAGCTTGGTCAAAGGCAAAGCGAGCTATGAAAACCCTTTAATGAATCTCCAATAATAACTCGCTAAGCCTAAAAAACTCCTGATCTCCATCACTGAAGTTGGTTGCTCCCAATTCATCACCGATCCTGCTATTCCTTGCTTACTCACCGCATGACCAAGGAATTTCACTTCAGACTTCCAGAACTCACACTTGGATAGCTTGGCATATAACTTCCTATCCTTCAGAATTTGTAGCACCGTTCGCAAGTGTTCTGCATGCTCATCCTCTATCTTAGAGTAGATAAGAATGTCGTCGATAAACACAACAGCAAACTTATCCACATATGGGTGGAAAATCCTGTTCATGTAATCCATGAATATCTCCGGAGCATTAGTCAGTCCAAAGGATATCACTGTGTATTCATAGTGACCATAGCACGTTCTGAAGGCAGTTTTAGGAATATCCTCATCTCTGACCCTTATCTGGTGGTATCCGGATCGTAGATCAATCTTAGAGAACATACCGGCTCCTTGTAACTGGTCCATCAGTAACACTGACGCGCCTCACGGAGAAACACTCGGTCGAATAAAGTTCTTTCCCAATAGATCCTCCAGTTGAGACTTCAATTTGGCCATTTCTAGAGGTGACATCCTATAAGGAGCACTCGAGATTGGTCCGGCCCCAGGTACTAACTCAATGGCAAACTCAACTTCTCGGTTAGGTAAAAATTCCTCAATATCATCAGGAAACACCTTTGCAAACTCACACACAACCGGGATTTGCTCCAAGCTTTGAATATCACCCGAAACACCCGCAGCTAACAACAATATCTCCTGACATTCGGCCCTAGAACAGATCACTATCATGGAATTCAGGTAGTAGTTTTTCACCACAACTGGCCCTTCTATGTCTTCAGGCATAAAACACACTGTTTTTGCAGAGCAATCGAGTAGAACATGGTTCTTGGATAACCAGTCCAATCCCAGAATGAGATCAAGACCAGTCATCGGCAAACAAATCAAGTTATGCACGAAGTACGCTGTTGTATTTGAAAAGAAACTTGAGGGCACCCTAACCTAGTCACCATAGCCTCGTGGGTGGCATGATACACCTTTAAATCATACCCCAGGACTACTATTCTCAATCCTAACTCATCAGCCTTCTCAAATTCAATAAATGAATGTGTAGCTCCGGAATCAAACAAAGCATTCAAAGTTTTACCAGCCATCTCACAGTTACCTCTAATCAGCGTCTCTAACCCCTCAGCGCCTACCGAAGAAGTAGTGTATACTCTCCTTGGTTGCTGCACTCTGCCTGTCTCATACCTCTTCTTCTCTGGGCAGCTATTAGCCAAGTGTCCAGGCTGTCCATAGGAATAACAGACTCAAGTTCCAAACCTACATGGCCCTGAATGGTACTTCCCACACCTGTGGCAACTCAAATCCTGTTGTGGCTGCTTCCCTTGTCTTTTTCCCTGATTAACATTGGTATTAGGCCTCCTGAAGTTGCCTTGTCCCTGGTTATTCTGAGGGACAAAGCCACCACGCTTAAACTGTCCGCCCCTAGGTGCAAAATTCCTCCCTGTGGTCCTCTGGAATGGCATCCTCATATTCCCTTTTTCTACTGCAGGCTTTCTAACACACTCCTCAGGTACCTTGCTCTTATTCACAAGTTCTGAGAACACCCGAATCTCCATAGGTGTTACAAAGCTCTGAATGTCACTCCGAATGCCTCCTTTATACTTTATGCACTTTCACTCAGCAAAGTCCTCAGGAGCTCCCTGACAGATGCGTGAAAAGTGGCACAGTTCCTCAAATTTGCTTGTGTACTCTGTAATGGTCATCTGGCCCTGTTTCAGCTGAAGCAGTTCAAGTTCCTTGGCATTTCTAACTGAGTTGGGAAAATATTTTTTATAGAATTCTTCTCGAAACAACTCCCAAGAAATCACAACCCCATCAGGCTGTAAAATACGCCTCATGCCCTGCCACAAATGATGAGCTTCATCGTGCAGCTGATAGGTTCCAAACTCAACCCACTGTTCATTGATAACCGGAATTCACTCCCCATATAAAATAAATCTGTTCTTTGGCAAGCGCACCAAATATCGTCAAGAAATAACCCACTAGGAGTGGGGTCGAATCCCACAGAGATTAACGGATTAAAACAAACAATAGTTAGTTGATTTTCCTAGTTAGACTATCATATTGAAGTGATGAACAACAAAGAAATGTAAATGACATGAAAGTAAAGAAAAGCAATAAAGTGCAGAAAAGTAAATGGCAAGAATGTAAAGTACAAGAAAGTAAAGTGCTGGAAATGTAAAGTGCAGAAAATGTAAATAACCATAAAGTAAATAAAGAAAGAAAGATAAAATAAGCATTGGGATCAAGAGATATTGCATTCTCCGGATTAATTAATTTCATCTCATCTTCAATCATTCAACTCATTGACCTCTTGGTAATCATGATTGATTGAGCCCCAATTCTTTGGTGACTCAATCTCTCAAATCTTGATCAATAGCCAATTCCTTGGTCTAATTGCTCATGAGAAGAGATGAAGCTTGTTCCCTGATTATACCACACACTTTCTTAGACCCAAATAATGGAGAGATTAAATGTCACAATATCCCAACCAAAACCCAAATCTATTCAAGTGTGAGATAGAATTTCAAGCATGGTTTTATGTTTCCTCTTCCAAGGTTCCCATAAAACCCAATTGCATTCAATCTCTTTTCCAAGATAATTGAATGCTAAGCTTGAAGAATAAAATTCTTTCTAGTAAATCAAAGAAAGATGAATAGAAGAAGAAGAATAAAAATAATCAATCTATCAAATAGCAATAGAGCTCTCTTTCCCAATGGAAAGAGTTAGTAATTCATAACTAATATATTTACAAGTAAGAAAGTGAAAGAAGAGAGAAGTGTGGGTGAGAAGAGGGAGTCCGAAGACCCCTCCCTCAATTGTGTCCAGAATAATAGATGATAGCCTAGCCTCCTAATTCTATGAAACTAAGGCCTTTATATAGGCTCTCCTAAATTACAAACTTAAATGAAATTAAAAGCAAATTACAATGAAATGAAAATAAACTATTCTAGATGCTTCTTGTGGCCTTGATTGGTTGACAATTATGGCTTGAATGAGAGTTAGAGTGGGCTTGATTGAAGGTTGGGAGCTGCACGAAGAAGTTGGCGTGTGGTTTCAAGTGCCACTCCCACTTGATTTTGCTCTTTGGATTGTGACCCATTTGACACGCTGAAAGTATGGAGTTCTTTGGGCCTCAAATTGAATGTCCACTATGAAATATTATATATTTAAAAATCCCAGAATGTTGGCTTTCCAACACCACTGGAATCAACTCATTTGGACCTTTGTAGCTCAAGTTATGCCCATATGAAGGTGAAGAGGTCAGTCTGTCAAGTACCCTGGCGTGCCACGCCCATATGTTATGAAACTGGCGTGCCACGCCCACTCTTTGGCGTGCCACACCTTCAATGATGCACAAAATCTTCCTCTCTGGCCACTAGAACTGGCGTGCTACGCCCAGAACCTGGCGTGCCACGCCCATTATGAAAATAGAGCTGGCGTGCCATGCCTTCGATATCAAGTGGCACGTCCAGGTTTTGCAACGCTAAAATAATAGCCTTTTCACCTCCAGTTTTAATGTCCACCCTAGAGTTTATATATCATTAGAAATATCTTGATGTCAGCTTTCCAATGCCACCAAAATCAGATCATTTAGACCTTTACAAATTAAGTTATGTTTCTTTGAAGATGTAGAGGTCAGGCTGGTAACTCTGCAGTGATGTGTTTTTCTTCTTGTGTTTTCGGGGTCAATATATTCCTCAATTCCAGTGTCCATCATAAAGTGTTATATATGGTTGAAAAGCCCTGGATGTCTACTTTCTAATGGCACTAGAATCACTTCATTTGGAGTTGTGTGGCTCAAGATATCTTTATTTGAATAAGAGGAGGTCAGGCTGGTATATGCCCCGGTGTGCCACGCCCAATGCTTGGTGTGCCATGCCTATAGTGGGGCTCAAAATT
Source organism: Arachis hypogaea (assembly GCF_003086295.3). NCBI lineage: Eukaryota > Viridiplantae > Streptophyta > Magnoliopsida > Fabales > Fabaceae > Arachis > Arachis hypogaea. Next base: position 92,623,879 of record NC_092047.1, on the reverse strand, counting down.
ACTCCTCTAGAACTTAAGCCTGGCGTGCCACGCCTATAGCATCAAGTGGCACTCCCTCTTTGAGACTTGGCTTCACAAACTTGGCGTGCCACGCCCATAGCACCAAGTGGCACGCCCTCTTTGAGACTTGGCTTCACAAACTTGGCGTGCCACGCCCATAGCACCAAGTGGCACGCCCATGTTGGAACTGCATTCTTTCAAGCTTGGCGTGCCACGCCTAGAACCCAAGTGGCACGCCTAAGTCACAATTAAGGTTGGCATGCCACGCCTTCGACATCAAGTGGCACCGCCATGTTGAACTCTTCAATCTCCCTTGCTGGAATGTTAGCCTGGCATGCCACGCCCAGAGCACCAAGTGGCACGCCCATTGATGAGAATAGGCTTCAAATTCTTGGTGTGCCATGCCCAGAGCTCCAAGTGGCATGCCCATAGATGAGAGTTGGCTTCACAAGCTTGGCGTGCCACGCCCAGATCTTCAAGTGGCACGCCTAGATCTTCAAGTGGCACGCCCAGCCTTATTTGTTGTTTCCTTCCTTTTTTATTGCTCTTTTTACCTTAAATTCATCACAAACCCATTTCAAAGTAATGTACCATAATATTTATCATTTGGTTCATGAAATTGCATTGATTCAATAAGATTATGCTCTTTTTATGGTCCTTTTAGATAAGAAAAAGGGGTAGATGATGCAAGTCATCATTCATCAGGAACCTGCTGAGCCTGTAATGCCCGCTCAATAGCTTGTATCCAATTGTCTGCATCGGTAGGATTCGAGGTTCCTTTGAAGGTCGGAGGGTGAACCTTCAGGAAGGAAGAAAGTGACATAGGACCATTATCACCATTATTGCCATTATTTCCATTATTTATTTGGTTTCCCAAGGCTTCAGCTGTCGCTTGCATTACTGCTGCCATATTACCTAAAGCAGCCATGAAGTCTACAGGGTTGGGAGTATTCCCTGATGCTTCAGGCATAGCATTGCCTATTCTGCCTCTACCTCGCCCGCGTTCGCGTCCGTGAGTCGACATCTGGTCCCTATACACACCAAAAAAGTGATATCAAGTTGATCAGTCTTAATATCACAAGTCTAGTGCTTTGAGTCCCAAATGCATGCTCATGAATATTTATGCCACATATATCAGTTAGATATCGTAATAGCACATAGACACATACACAGAGAATGCACAGAAGCATAATCAATCCGTCCTCAGGCTCTATAGGAACGAACTGCTTTGATACCATAATGTAACACCCTACTACATAGAATTTTATGCTTAAGTCGTAGAACAGAGGTAGTGTGGTATTACGGACCTCTAGTCAGTTAAAATATACATATCATAGTGAAAAAGAGATAATATACTAGGAGCCTTGAAAAACAGGTAAACAAAAACCGCAAAATAAAAAGCACAACGCTCAAGGAATAGGATTACTTGCGTGCTAAGAAACCTAGAAGATAAGGATAAGAATAAGTGACAGAGTAAAAGAAGGCCAAGAATACAACATAACTAGCTCCTAACTCAGTCTGCGAAGCCAAGACTAGCCGGAGGATATATATATACCCAAAATACACAAAATACAAAATAAAGTCCTATCTCTCCCTCAACCTCTATGAGGAGCAAAATAAACAAGTTTCTTGGAGAGCAAGCTAAAAACATAGATACATATATATACAACAGGAAACCCAAAAAAAAACAACCCAGGAACTACTATACTGCAAGGAATCCTGACGCCTTGTGAGGAGCCTCTTGACCTACATTTGAAAATAACAACACTGTATGGAATGAGAATCGGAGGTTCTCAGCATGGTAAAGTGCCATGCGTATAATAAATAAGGTCATGGGAATGCCAGAGGCAATCTTAGAACTCTGTCGTTCAATTGTAAAACTTAATTACTAAACAGAAGCCATAAATAGGGGTAGGTAATATAGACCTTCCTAAACTTACTCAATGTTATCCCTAATATAACACCAAACCACTTCACCCTTTCCTCCGTCCCTCCGTCATCCACAATTCAGCAGAGACAAGCAACCAAACAAGTTCACGCACAAGTAATAAGCAGATAATACAAGTAGCAAGTATAACAGGTAGTGGGAGGTATACATTCAATTAGGCAAACCCAGGAATTGCATAGCAATCAAAACAAACAAATGCACATGATGCATGCCTGTCCTATGGCTGATGAGGCTCATCTGTCGGTTATCCAGCCAACCCGACAAGTCTGAAAACCTTAGATTGTCCCCCGTCGCACATTCCCATGAATCTATGCATAGATTTCACATTCATTCATCATTTAAATCACTCAATGGGGGCTATCCATACCCGGGAATTTATACGTGCCCGGTCACCCTTACGATGTAGGGTCAACAAAGTATCGAGTTTCAACTTGGAACACGTGGTGGCAAGCCACGGTTCTTACCCAGGAAAACACGTATCTCAGATATTATTATTCATAAGCCATTTCATTTTTATAATCAATATATAATCATTTATCAAGCCGTGGCATAAAACTTCATTTAACATTCTCATCTCCTTCATATAACTTATTATTTTACCTCTTGCTTCATCTTCAAGTTGCCTTATTTTCCTAGCTCCAATTAGCTACTGGACTTAGTACTATACCCTAAGTCTAAAAGAGAGGAAAATGGAGGTTTAGAAGTAAAAATCTGGTTTAAAACACCCAAAATCCAGTTTTGCAGCAAATAGAGGTCACGCGTGCGCGTGGGTCAAGCGCGCGCGTTGAGAGAATTTAATGTCACGCGTATGCGTGATCATGTGCATTGGCCTCTCACGCACACGCATGGCAACTCGCACATGCGTCGTTAAAATGCCACGCCACGTGTACGTGTGGATGACGTTTTCCAAAAATTGGCAGAATGCCCAGAAAGCTGCTACAAACCAGGTTTGATATCCTGCAAACACAGTTTTTACCCTAAACCTCAATCGTCCATAACTTCCTCTACAAAGTTTCGTTTTTCACGAAATATATATCGTTCAAAAGTTTGCAAAACCACCTTTCATTTGAAACAACCACATTTCCATCCAAAATTTGAGGAGCAAGTTATAGACTCCCAAAGTTCATTCAAAATCAATTTTTTTTTACCAAAACCTCAAAACCACATTTTCCTTTCAAACCTCTTCTCCACCCAATTTAGCATACCACAACCATCAACATAATCAACCCTTAACACAACAATTCTATCAACCTTAGCTCAATAACATCATATTCCACCCAATTTACCAATTTAGCCACAAACCACATATTGCTACACATACTCATTCTTACCATTTTTATAAAATTCTTCAATCCTCATTACAATACTAATTATCAAGTCAATACCAACAAGTCCAAATTATACCATTCACTATCTCAACCACACCATTACCTTGCCATAATCATCACCCTTCATTCATCACCAACATACAAGCATATACACATACATACATTAAATTCCCATTATTAATTACTCAACACCATACCATATCAATTTATTCATCAACATCACAAACACTAACCATACAACATATCAAACCATTTCAATCTATCCTATAATGCTCTAGCCTAAGTTTTCACACAACCTTATATACTAAACGCACGAAACCTAAACCATACCTTGGCCGATCACTTTATTTAATCCAAGGCAGCCTCAAAAGCTACAAAACAGCCCTTCAAGCTTAGAGTAACCAGCCACAAGCTTAGCTTCAATCACCCCCAAGCCTCCAAATGTTCACTTTTCACTTCCAAAGCATGTATATAAAATTAATTCACACCTAATACACATATATATTCCAAATATAGATTTTTCCTAATGAAATTAAAATTAAATTAAAGTTTAGGGATTCCTTACCGCTTTCACACGCGTAGCGACTCAAACCCAGTAAGCTCCGCAAGCTAAATCGAACCTAGAACACCAAATTGGCAAAATCTCACCATAAGGTTTCAATTTCAATAATATAATAGGGGATAGAGATTCTGAAATAAAAATGAAGCTTACCGGTGAAATTAATTCGATAGAAATGTAGAGCTCGATGCGCTGGACTCGTGGCCGTGAACGGTGTGACGATCGGAGCTCGAACGAAAAAATTATGATAGTGAGAAGATTTGATGAGGGTTATAGAGTTTCCCTTCCTCCCCAATCTGTTTGATATTAGTTTTATATTTTTAATTTTCCTAATTAAAATTCAATTTATTGACTAATTGTTTACCGATTTTGGCGGGGTTTACACTCTTTCTCCCTCGCCTCGGCGTTTTCCATCGCGTCGCTCTCTTCAACCGTGCCTCAGTGGGTGCGTCCTCCCTCATGTCGTCTTCCACCACGCTACCGCAGCACCATCTATCGTTCGCGCTGCCCCGTCATCGTTGAAGCCCAACGTCCCCCAATTGCCACAGCATCATCGCGCCGCCCTTTCATCGAAGGCACGCTTGCCACCCCATGCTACCTGATGGCCTCCTCCCTGCTCACCACCGTGCTTGCGACCCTACTCCCCCCAACTGATGCCCACTAACACAGTAACCTCCTCTCTGTAGTGCTGTTGTAATTTTTATGTTCCTCGTGTCAATAATTTTCCAGTTCTGTTTCTTTCAAAGTAAATATTTATTTATTTCAAAGTGAATAATTTTTATGTCTTCGTGTGTTCTGGTTTGAAATTTCAATTTTTTTCCTGTCGGCCTTGTTATAAATTAAACAAATTATTTGTTTGCAGTTCCATGTATTAATCTAATTTGTGTAATCTAATTTGGAGGACAATATGCCTATATTAACTTCTTAGACTAGAACAATTTTCGAAAAGCATTGCATTGTGTTTGTCTTTAAAATCCGAGATTCTGAACTTTATGTTCGAGTTGATTCTATATTTGCTTTGTGTTTTTTCATCGAAGCTTGCAAAGGTGGTACCTTTTTTTTCCTCTTTGGTTTCAATACTTCTCTCTATGTGGTAATATTTTTTATACTTAATCTCTTTTCTATGTTGTTGCAGATTTGAATGAAATATGTAATATTCTTTCTCAGCTCCTTGATGGTATGTGTCTGGAAATTTTGTCTTCAATATTAATTTGTCTTATTAAACAAGCAGAGCTGAATTGAATTATTTACAGAATTTTTGTCACTCATGGATGAGGTTGAGAATAAGGACTTTGTATTTACTTTGGAGGCAATTATGGCCAAATTTAGGAAAGAAATGACACCATATGAATTGGGCTATTTTTATAAACATTTACTAGATTTAGATAGTTAGAAATTTTTAGGTTGAGTAATAATTGTGTCTTTTATTTTTTAAAAATAGATGTTTCTTTGTATATGATTGTTGATGTTTCTTTGTTTTTATAATTGTCATTAGATGGCTATTTCTTTATTTTTTAGATAGATATTTCTTTGCTTATGGTTGCAGATGGATGGTTTCAAAAAGTCTACTTTAAAATGATTGATGAATTTGAACTGATTGAAGAGAAATTTGAAATAGTTGATGAATCGGATGAAGTGAAAAAGATGTGATCCTATATGATATCAGATCATCAAATTTTTGTAATAATTTTGTTGTTGTCTCTTCCTTTGATCAATGAATTACAGGTCATTGATCTTACAAGAGTGTCACAAGATTTTGCTTACCTTGCCAATGATGCAGATTTCATCATCTTAGAAAGGATGGCAAGTTCCTTGGATATTATTGGAAACTTCTATTGCATTGATCAATGCTAGATGCATTGTTGGGCTTTGATATTTGAAATGAAGTAAGATAACAAGGGAAGTAATGTTTTGGTTAGAAGTTATATGGTGGTATCAATCTTTCCTGGTTTAAATTAATAATCAACTTACTATACAATGTAATAAGATAGAGAAGTTCACCCCCCTATACATGTTAGATTTGTTAAGGTTTTTTTTTGCATTTATTGACTTATGGTTGTGGGTTTTTATATGTTTTGTTTATTGTTGCTTTGTTTTCTTTAGGAGGTTGGTAACTCTCGTGTAGACAATGTTATAGATGCTACTGCTCGTGAATACTTCAATGCTTTTGGTTGGCAGAGTGGTTCGCAGGATACCGGCGGATTCATGTCTCTACTAAACTCTTTTAAGAATAGTTAGACGACTCTCTGCCTGTGTTGTACGTACTTTTTGTGTTGGTGGTTTACTTAGTCGGTTTCGGTTATTTATAAAGAACAATTATTTTTTGTTATCTACATTTTTGAAATTCCACAAGTATTAAAATAGAGCAGAAACTAATGGACTATACTATTGTTTTTGTGTGTGATACATTGATAATTATGAAGCATTAAGAATGGGAGAGTCCTCTGCATTTAAAATTGTAACTTGAAATCTAGACAAGTACATGTTATTATATTATATTATTATACTATTATAAGTTTTTCAGGTTCAAACTTTAAGGTGAATCAGCTCTAGTTATATGACTTATAGTGCTGCACACACATTCACAAAAGATACCACCATGTAAAAGACACATGAATAAGAAGACAAATCCAAAAAGACATCTCCATTAGAAGACACTTGCATAAAAAGACACTTCTGAAGACATGTCCACAAAAATACATCTCTATGAGAAGATACATGTATAAAAAAACACTTCCTAAAAACTCATTCACAAAAGACACTTCCTGTAGGAGACACATTGATAAAAAAGACACTACACTTGAAGACACGTCCACAAAAGACACCTCTTGTAGAAGACATATCCATGAAAAGACACTTCCTGAAGACACATCAACCAAAGACACTTCTTGTAGAAGATACATGCATAAAAAGACACTTTCTGAAGCGTCATCCACAAAAGACACTTTTTGTAGAAGACACGTTTATAAAAAGGACACTACACCTAAAGACACATCCACAAAAGATACCTCCTGTAGAAGTCACATGCATAAAAAGACACTTTCTGAAGATACATCTACAAAAGACACCTCTTGTAGATGACACATGTATAAAAAGACACTTCTTAAAAGAAACATTCAACAAAAGACACCTCCATTTTAAAGACACATGGATAAAAAGTCATATCATCTGAAGACACATTCAATAGAAGTCACCTTCCAATATACGTGGCCACATGCATGAACAAAAATACCCATTAATAAGATCAATGTCCCAACATAGGATTCAAAACCACGATAGACGAATCTTACATATAGTAGCAAAAAGAAAATTTCTTAAGAGTATAAACAAAAACACCCACTAAGAAGAATATATAGATCCAAAATAAACAATCAATATGTGTAACACAATGAAACTATCAACATGAAACAAATGTTGCTCATGTTTCTCTCCTTTTTAGTTTTTTTTTGGTAAGCCATTAGCACGCCGAATCATACTCTTCGTTCTCAGTACTGTGAACGGAGTCCTAACCTCCTTACGTTTGTTCCTGGGATGATTGTGTCGCACAGCAGGTTAAGGACATTTGTTAAGGGGCTTTAGTGCTTGATTAATGGCCGAATTATTAGGATTCATGATGATATCGAGTATTATTTCCTTCCTATATTCCTTCAAGGTGTCATGCATGTAAAATCCATAAACTAAAACCAAGTTACAAGGATAACAAAATATAAATTCATTCGATAGCAAATTGCATTAATGGAGTGAAAAACATTGAGCATTGAATAAAACCAATTAAATTTAGTCGAGAGAAGACACATTCACTTAAGTCACATTCAAGCAAGTTCACCCGAAGACACCTCCTTCAAAGACACATTTAATAAAAAGTCAGACAAGAGACACATGCATAAAATCTTTCATCGGGCAACATGAACTGATCCAACAAAAATATCATGTAACACTTTCAATAAACACAACTTGAACAAAGTCAGATAAATGAAGTTACTGACAAATAATCTGAATCATGGAGCATAGCAGAAAAATCAAACTTAAACTAAAGCACTAAAACCCTTCTACTCAGAAAAGTTGATTTCATCAACTATCATCCACATGATCTTATACTTAGAATAAATTCGAACAATACACACAAATAAGTACTAAAAAACACATTCACTAAAGACGCAGTCAATCAAGTTTACCCGAACACGCCTCCATCATTGACACATCTAACAAAAACTCGGGCAAGAGACACATGCATAAAATCTTTCACTGGCAACATGCACTGATCCAACCAAAAAATCATGTAACACTTTGAATCAACATAAATTCCAATAATCAATTAACACTTTCATCAACTACCATCCACATGATCCTACATTCATACTAAATTCAACCAAAACACATACATAGGTACTAACCAACGAGTTCAACGGACAATAGGTACACGGCGACACTGTAGACGTCCCGACGAGGGTGGAGGCAGAGCACCCGAAGGGGCCATCTAGTAGCCAACCAGGGAATGCACCGCGTCTTCACAGGAACGGCGACGGGCAACCTGCATTAGGACCCACAGTGGTGGTGTTAAACTACACTTCCAAGGACCAAGGGTTGCTTCCTGACGAAATCGCTAGCGACGCTGGCTTGGGTTGACGCCGACGACGGAGACGCGTCCAACAATGGAGGAGGGAGTTCAAGTGGCACAGGCATTGAGACTAGGGTTGCTCACCAACAAAAGCGCGGCCGGCGCTTGTAACACCATACTACACAGAGTCTTATGCTTAGGTCATAAAACAGAGGTGGCGATGTATTACGAACTCTAAAAGTAAAATCATTTATATAATATAAGTGAAAGAAAGTTTTATCTAGGAGCCTTTGAAAAATAAAGGATTAAACAAAAGCGTTAAATAGAAGAACACATCACTCACGTAAGAGATAAAATAAACCAGAGAAGATAAAAGTAAGGCAGTATATACATATATATGTAGGAGAAGAATTCCAAAAATACAAATAACAAAGCTACTGACTCAGCTTGCGAAGTCAAAATCGGCCAGAGCATACATACATATGTACATATGTACATATATACATGAGAATCCCAAAAAGACCCAAAATACTTTTTACAGAACCTGTTTCTCCAAGTCAACGTCTAAGAGGGACAAAACTTAATATATACATAGTGGAGATATACGAGTATCCATATATACAACAAATCCAAAATAAAGTCCCAAAATACTAGAGTTCTTCGCTTCCGGAAGATCCCAGTATACCTCAGCGAGGTGCCTCACGTCCTGCATCTAAAAACCACAAAATATGTATGCCGGTTCTCAGCATGGTAACAGTGCCCACATAACTAATATATAATGTCCCGAATAAGCCAGAGGCGATCCTAGAACTTCTGATAATAAATTCAAAATTAAAACTAAAATTTAAAACCATAGGCATGGTGAGGTATCTAAGGCTTTTCGATTCAAACTCAATTTCTAACTTAATCCTTAAATTCATCACCTTTCCTACAACCCTCTGAATCTTCGGTGGAACTACCATCGTCACTCTTCCTCCAGACAAGGGGCCTCTCAGTTGTACGGACAAACAATGCATACAAGGAAAACACCGGTAGTTTACAGATACATCGAACAGAACATATAGCAGTTAAGCATGAATATCAATTAGGCAAACCCAAAAATGTAGACCAAAGCAAACAGACAAATGCATATGATGTATGCTTGCCCTATGGCTGATGAGTCTCATCTGTCGATTATCAAGCCAACCCGACATGTCCGCCTGCTAAACCTTGGATAGTCCCCCGTGTGTGCATCCTCAAGAGTCTATGCATAGCTTTTTCTCCAACATAAATGAATTCATCTCATTGGGAGAATTTTTGGGGAGCTAAAGTGCCCGGCTACATCTTGCGACGTAGGGTCAACAGAGTATCGGGGCTCAACCTGGAGCAAGTGGTGGCAAGCCACTACATCCACCCAAGAAAACCCGTATCTTAGATAGTTTGAAGTGCACAAGCCACATATTCATTAATATCAATCATCATATCATAATTCATCATAAATTCAGCCACCAATCGCAGCATATATAACATTACAACACTTCCTTACTCATCATCGTCCATTTTACCTCTTTCTTCATCAGCAAGTTATCTTCTTTCGCAGTCCTCACCATACTCCTCTACCCAAAATCCATCGATCAGGCTTTAAACAAAAGTTACAAAGGTTTTGAAAGCTAGAGGAATGGTTTCAAAAGAAAAAATTTATATTTTTATCTTCTTTTCTAATTTCCTATTTTACCATTGGTGTTAAATGTTCTTATTCAACTGTTGCATCTTTTCTTGCGTTATTTTGGAGCTCGTAACTTGTTTTAAATTGTTGGGTATTATTATTCATAGGTCAATGCTAAATTTTTATGACACATGTATTCTATTTACATTGATATGCACTTATACTATCTTGCATTACCCACACTCTCTTTCCCATTGTTGCAATTTTTGCACTATCGATATGCCATTTGCTTCTACTGTTTTCTCACTTGCATGTTGTAGCTACCATGTAATTGAGACCCACATTATTTGGCATTAACCCACCCATACTTTATTTGTTTTCTTATCTTTATTTCTGGGTTACTTTTCTTCTTTTTCCTCTTCTTTCAGGATGGCCATCGAGAAGGGAAACGAAAACTCTAAATGGGGCGGACAAATAAGTTCATGAGCACAATCTTTGGAGAAAAACATCAGTTATCGCAACCCATCCACTTGCACATCTCAGCATGCACCGAGGACGGTGCAATCTTTAAGTGTGGGGAGGTCGATACCGACTTCCGTTGGTTAGTTATTTTCTTCTCAATACCAATATTTTATTTTCCTTGTTAGTTGTTGCATTTGCATGTTTGATTGCATGTTTGCTTGATTTTGTGCATATTTTGCCACCACTTGGTTGAAGTGACGAATTCTTTTTCAAGAAACTTTTTATAGCATTTCACTAATTTGAATTAAAATTTTTTGTTAAACTTGTTTGAAGATTGTAATTTGGAACATGGTTTATAGCTAAGAACACACAACCCGTGAGATTTTGAGCTTAATTATATGGTTACATTATTTAACCATAATTTTTATTCGTGTGTGTTCTCTTCTCTATGATTGCAATCTTTACTTTGTTCCATTCTATATGTCCATTATTTAGTATATTCATGCATATATGTGATTGAGGCCATCATTTGTTATTAGCTCACTTATCCGAAATAGCCTACCATTTCATTTGCCTTTGTTTGCCACTTTGAGCCTTTTAACCCCCTTTTGTTCTTTATATTACCACATCACTAGCCTTAAGCGGAAAAAATAATTAATTACCCTATTTGAATCTTTGGTTAACTTAAGAATAGAGATTGTGTGCCAACTAAGTGTGGGGACATGTGGGAACTCGGGTTAATGAAAATGTGATGTGTTTTCACTGACAAATATTAGGAATTTGGGTGCTTCCTCATGTGAAATCAGAAAAATCATATGCATTGATATATTATGTTTTCATTCAATTAAAAAAAAGAAGAAGAAAAAAAAAGAAAAAAGAAAAAGAAAAAAAATAAATGAATAGGGGGTAAAATCACCCCAATGCTAAGTTCAATAAAAGATCAATGCATATGTAGTGGAATTAAAAATAAAAATCGATACATGAGTATGGGAAAATATGCAAAAGTGAGAATTCGGGTATCTAAGCATGATTTTAGAATTATATAGAGTGTGTGTATGTTAGGTGAGAACTTAGGTTAGTCAAAGATTCAAATTATACCTCACTTGGCCATACATATATCCTCACCCTTACCTTAGCCCCATTACAACCTTGAAAAGCCCTCGTGATATTTGCATTTGTACACTAAATATTTGTTGATTGGTTAGATAAAGAACAAAGTTTTAGAAAGCATGACTAGAGAAGAGTAGAGTGGATTAACCCTAGATACTTGAGCGAATAGAGTGCATATACACTTCCAGCGAGGGTTCAATGCTTGATTCTATGTTCCCGCCTTTCATGAGCTATCTTCTCACAAGTTTACTTGTCTCTTATTGTGTGATTTGAATTAGTGAGATCCAGTTCATATTTCTTCTTGAAGGATTTGTTTACTCTTAACCAAGTAGGTAAAAGCATTTTGCATTTAGTTGCATTCATATAGATAGGTTGTATTTCATAAGTATTACCATTCCCCTTCACTCCTTTATAGCTTCTCTTGAGCTTAGCATGAGGACATGCTAATGTTTAAGTGTGGGGAGATTGATAAACCGCTATTTTACGGTTTATCTTGTGCTTAATTTAGTAGATTTTATCCACTAAACTCACACTTATTCATATAAATTGTATGTTTTACATTTTCCTTCCTAATTCTGTGCTTTGATTGAAAACGTGCTTCTTTGGCTTTAAAATTGCTAATTATTAATCCTCTCTTATTACCATTCGATGCTTTGATATGTGTGTTAAGTGATTTCAAGGTTTATAGGGCAGGAATGACTTAGAGGATAGAAATGAAGCATGCAAAAGTGGAAGGAATACAAGAAAATGAAGGAATTTCTAAGATATCAAGGCTGACCTCTTCGTACTTAATTGACCATAACTTGAGCTACGAAGGTCCAAATGAGGCGGTTCCAGTTGCATTGGAAAGCTAACATCCGGGGCTTCAAAATGACATAAATTTTGCCATAGTTGCCTTGCTGTTAGGCAACGCATACGCATGGATAGTGCGGCAGACAAGCGACGCGTACGCGTCAGCGACACGTACGCGTGACCGAACCACGTGCTGTACGTATCAGAAATCGCTGGGGGCGATTTTTGGGCTCCTTTTTGGTCCAGTCCCAGGCCCAAAACACAGAATATAAGCTGCAGAGTGGGGGAATCATTCATTCATCATACAACTTTTCATTCACATAATTTTAGGTTTTAGATGTAGTTTTCTAGAGAGAGAGGCTCTCTCCTCTCACTAGGTTTTAGGATTCTTAGGTTTAGCTACTTTTAATTTTAGATTTCTACTCTATTTTAATTTAGTTTCTCTTTTACTCTTATTTGTTCTAGCATTCTGGTTTATTTGTTTCCTTTGTTGATTTGTTTATTTCCCTAATTTGGTTTATGAACTCCATGTTAGATTCAATTTCTTATTAATGCAAGTTGAGGTATTTCATATTTATTGCTTTTTCTATTATTTGTGAGTCATTGATGTTTGTAATTGGTTATTTAGATTTAATATTCCTTGCTAGTTTTCTATGTTATGTTGTGCCTTCCAAGTGTTTGATAAAATGCTTGGGAGGATGCTAGTGTAGATTTTTCTCCTCTTGGCTTTGGTTGAGTAGTTGGAGACTCTTGAGTTATCAAACTCCTTTGTTGATTGATAATTGAGAAGTTGCTAGTTGATTTGGATCCCTCTAAAGCTAGTCTTTCCTTAGGAGTTGACTAGGACTTGAGGAATCAAATTGATTTATCCACTTGACTTTTCTTCATAGTTAGAGGTTAACTAAGTGGGAGCAATAGACAATTCTCATTACAATTGATAAGGATAACTAGGATAGGACTTCTAGTTCTCATACCTTGCCAAGAGCCTTTCTTAGCTATTAGTTTACTTTCTTGCAATTTACTTTTCTTGTTCCCTATCCAAAAAACCCAAAAAGATACTTTTCCATAACCAATAATAACTACACCTCCCTGCAATTCCTTGAGAGACGACTTGAGGTTTAAATACTTCGGTTTATTTTATTGGGTTTATGATAAACCCCGATTTTGTGGTTTATCTTGTGCTTATTTTGGGGGATTTTATCAATATTTCTCACACTTATTCGCAAGAAATGCATGGTTTTGTGTTCACTTCCCAATATTGCTCCATGATGTAAAACATGCTTATTTTGCCTTAAAATTGCCATATTTTAATCCTCTTCTATTGCCATTCGATGTCGTGATGTATTTGCTGAGTAATTTCAGGAATTATAGGGTAAGAATGACTAAGAAGAGAGGGAGAAAGCATGTACAAAAGGGAGGAACATGAAGAATTGAGATCTTGGGAAAAGCAGCATCGGCGCGCTCGCGCACTCCACGCGCACGCGTGGATGGGATTGGCTGGAAGCGGCGCGCAAGGATGGACGCCTCCGCGCGGATCAGGAAATTTCTATCGACGCGCACGCACACTTGGCGCGCACGCGTGGATCGCAAAAGCAATCGGTGCGTACGCACACATGGCGCGCACGCGTGGAAGGCTGCACGTGACCTCATTAAAGGAAATCGTGCCTGGCGATTTCTGAGGCTCATTAGGCCCAATTTCAAGCTGTTTCTGCATGGAAAAAGACCCAAGGATGCTAGGGGGAAATGGGGGATCATTCATTTTACACTAGGACATAATTTTTAGCTAGTTTTTGGGTTCTTTGGTTATTATAAAGGGAGAAACCCTTGTTCTTCTCTAGATCTAGTTTTAATTTGATATTCCCTTGTTGATTTGTGACTTGGATCTTGTTAACTACTAGTTTTAATTGTTCAATTTGAATTCCTTGTTACCATTTTGCTTATATCTTGTGATAGTTTATAAATTCTTGTCAATTATCATTTTATACCCATTTCATGAATATTATGAATCTTGACTTGTTGATGTTACATTGATGATTTCTATGTTTAGTCTTGTAGTTTGGATGATTGTGTGTTGATAATTGTTAGTGGGTATTTGTAGAATTCAATTTAATTGCTATTTTGAACATGTCTTTTGTTAATGCTTACCAAGTGTTTGATGAATTGTTTGCTTTGATTATGGAGTAGTCTTTTTCACTCTTGGCCTAGGTCAAAGGAATTGGGTAAACTTGAGTCATTGGGTCTAATGGATTTGATGATTTGGGAGCCCTAGGTGGTCAATTTGATACTCATTGACGCCAACCCACTACTAATCTAATTAGTAGGTAGGTTGGGACTTATGGGTTGATGTGATCAGGGCCATTTGACGTACTTCAAGTCTAGGGGTAGATATCACGTACTTAAGACTTTGAGAGTAGACTTAATGAGCTTGGTTCCTTATAATTGTCAAGATATAGTTGTTAGACAAGGATGGTGATCCCAATTCCCAAGCCTAGCCAAGAGTTGCTTTTATCATTCATATTTGGAAATCAACTTTCTCAACCAAGTGCTTTAGTTGTAGTTCTTGTTTGGGTTACAATAGAATTAAGTGGAATGTTGTTTATTCATTGAAAGTGCTCATGTTTTGCTTAGTTAATTGACTTAGTTGTTGCATTTTAAGATTACTTGCTTGTTAAGATTTCCATTTATTTTCATGCTCATAACTCACAACCCCGGATTTCTAACTAATGTCAAGCACAAGTTTGCCCATTCCTTGTGAGACGACCCGAGGTTGGAATACTTCGGTTATTCCTATTGGGGTTGAACTTGTGACAACCAAATCCTTCTTCTAAATTTGACCCCCGAAGATTGTTGTTGGTAGAGCTATACTTGCAACGCGGTTTTATTAAAGAGGATCTTTACCAATACACCCTTGGGTGCATCGTCAGTTTACTTTAGTGACAACCAAATTTTTGTATGAAAGGATTCTTTGTTGGTTTAGAAACTATACTAGCAACAAGAATTTATTGTGAATTCTTTACTAGCAAAAATCCGTTCATCAGAGTGCCAATCTTACACTTTCCAGGCTGAAATCTAATGGTCACCCTCGGACCATGGTGCTCCAATTTTTGGGGCTTGGGTTCACGTTTGTATCATGATGTTTAGTGACCCATGCATTGGCATAGAACTCTTGCACCATCAAGATTCCAACTTCCGGGATAAGATTGGTTAGAACTTCCCAACCTCTCCTCCGGATTTCTTGTCGGATCTTCGGGTACTCATTCTTTTTTAGCCTAAAGGGGACTTCAAGAATCACCCTCTTCTTTGCCACTACTTCATATAAGTGGTCTTGGTGGGCTTTGGTGATGAATTTCTCCATCTTCCAAGGTTCAGAGGTGGAAGCAACATCTTACCCTTTCCTCTTTCTAGAGGATTCTCTGACTTTGGGTGCCATAAGTGTGAATGAAAAGCAAAAAGTAAGGCTTTTCCATCACCAGACTTAAAAGCTTTGCTCGTCCTCGAGTAAAATATGAACAAAAGGGAAGAAAAGATTATAATAAGAAGAGAATAGGGGAGATGGAGGGAGAGAGTATTTCGGCCAGGTGGGGGCTTTTATGTATGAGTTGTGTGTATGAAGGGTTGGAGGAAGTGGTATTTATAAGGGTGGGATGGAGTAGGGTTATTTTTTAATTTGAAGTGGGTGGGGGTTGGTGGGAGTTATGATGGGTTTTGGGAAGAGATATAGATGTGATTAGTTAAGGGTTTATGGGGAAGAGTGTGTGGGGAAAAGTGAAAGTAAGAGAGAGAAAAAGGTGGGTTAGGTGGAGATTTTGTAGGACCCACTGGTCTTGAGACAAGGGAATTCGAATTCCCTGCCTCCTTATGGGCGTTGAACGCCCAGCTCCTGAACGCCAGCTTCTTGCCTCATTCAGGGCGTTGGACGCCCATGAGATCCTCTTCTCTGGCATTCAACGCCAGGTTACTGCCCTCTATAGGGCGTTGAACGCCCACTAGGGGTTCCTAATTGGCGTTCAACGCCAGCAATAATGCTCTTCTTGGGCGTTGAACGCCCAGTTGGGACTCCTCTCTTGGTGTTCAACGCCAACTTGCTACTCCTCCTTGGGCGTTGAACGCCCATTAGGGGTACCCTATGTGGTGTTCAACGCTAGCTCTCCTCCTTGTTTGGCGTTCAACGCCAGCAAGGGACCTACTCCAAGGTGTTCTATTTCTAGTTCTGGCTGTCTTTATTTCTGTTCTAACTACTGCACATGATCATAAACTTAAAGAAATAATAATGTAAGATAAACTTAAAAAACAAAAATACTTAAGTAGGGTTAGGTTGCCTCCCAACAAGCGCTTCTTTAACGTCACTAGCTTGACGGTTAGCTCCTTATGAAGATGGATAGGGGCTCAGAATTTTGCCCCTTACAGTGAACTTCTTGCTTGTGCTCTCATGGATGAGCTCCACATATTCTAGAGACAGAATCTTATTCACAGTAAGTGGAATGACTGGGTTGTTAGTGAAGACAACTCTCATGCCAGGTGAGAGGCCTTCAGTGGGGATCTTCTTATCCCTCCAGCCTTTAGGTACGTTCTTCTTAGTACCTTTATTCTCAGTGCTTGATGATGGCTGCCCAACACAAAACTTAGAATTGGTGTCTGGGGACTCTGTATAGCTTTGCACTGAGAGAGAGGGTTGGAACACTAGGTGTTGTACAAATGTCTCTCTTTTGTCAGCAGGAGAGTTAGGGTCAGGTATCTTGAATAAGATACAGTCCTCATGCAATTACAGGACTAGATCTTCTTTTGCTACATCAATGTTGGCATTGGCAGTGGCTAGGAAAGGTCTTCCAAGGATGATAGATTCATCCTCGTCTTCTCCAGTATCCAGAATTATAAAGTCCACAGGGATGTAAAGGTTTTCAACCTTTACTAGGAGATCTTCTACTAGACCATATGCCTTTTTCACTGACTTGTCTGCCATCTTTAGTGAGATTCTTGTAGCTTGCACCTCAAAGGTTCCCAGTCTCTCCATTACAGAGAGTGACATGAGGTTTATGCTTGACCCTAGGTCACACAGAGCCTTCTCAAAGGTAATGGTACCTATGGTGCAAGGAATTAGGAAGCGTCCGGGATCCGGCAGCTTTTTAGGCAATTTCTTTTAAACCAAGGCATTGAGTTCCTTGGTGAGCACTGGGGGTTCTTCCTCCAATGTCTCTGTTCCAAATAACTTGGCATTTATCTTCATGAGGATCCCTAGGTAACGAGCAACTTGCTCTTCCCTAGTTTCCTCTTCCTCATCAGAGGAGGAGT
Source organism: Arachis hypogaea (assembly GCF_003086295.3). NCBI lineage: Eukaryota > Viridiplantae > Streptophyta > Magnoliopsida > Fabales > Fabaceae > Arachis > Arachis hypogaea. The sequence goes on along the minus strand of NC_092047.1, from coordinate 92,606,188 downwards.
AATCTTCATAATCCATAATTTGTAGCAAGGCATTCAATGGAACTTCTATGGTTTCCTCATGAGCCTTAGTTGCCTTCAGTTCTTCAATAGAGAAAGTTTTTAGTGGGTGTTAAACATCCAGATACTCCCTTACTGGCGTTCAATGCCAGCTTTTGTGCCACTTTGAGTGTTGAACGCCCAATAGGGACTTCCTTACTGGTGTTCAATGCCAATGATGGCTCTTCTTTGGGCATTGAACGCCTAGTAGGGACTTCCTTACTGGCGTTCAATGCCAAAGTATCCCCTTCAGTTTTGGCCTCAACTTCTACAGTGGTTTCCTTGCACTCTTCTCTTGGGTTTACTTTAGTGTTACTTGGGAGAGTATTAGGAGGGGTCTCAGTCTCTTACTCAGCTGACCAACTTGTACCTCCAGATTTCTGATGGAGGACCTAGTTTCTGTTATGAACTATGAGTGGTCTTAGAGAGTTCAGAGACTTTGGTTGCTAAGTCAGAGAGGCTCTGCTTAGAAGTCTCTATATGTTGCTGAGAAGATGCGAATGGTTTATTACTGTTAAACCTATTTTGGTTTCTTCCACCTTGATTATTGTTGAAGCCATGCTGAAGCTTCTGTTGATCATTCCAGAAAAAGTTAGGGTGATTTCTCCATGATGGATTGTAGGTGTTTCCATAGAGTTCTCCCATGTAGTTCACCTCTTCCATCGTGGGTTGATCTGGATCATAAGCATCTCCTTCATAGGAGGTGTCCTAAGTGCAGCTTGCATTCCAGTCAAATATTGAGAGATTATATTGACCTGTTGGGTGAGGATTTTGTTCTGAGCCAATATGGCATTCAGAGTGTCAACCTCTAGAACTCTTTTCTTCTGGGCTACCCCACTGTTCACAAGATTTCTCTCAGAATTGTACATGAATTAGTTGTATGCAACTATTTCAATGAGTTCTTGTGCCTCTCCAGGCGTTTTCTTCAAGTAGAGTGATCCACCAGCAGAATGGTCCAGAGACATCTTGGACATCTTAGATAAACCATCATAGAAGATACCTAAGATAGTCCATTCTAAGAGCATGTCAGGAAGACATCTGTTGATCAGTTGCTTGTATCTTTCCCAAACTTTGTAGAGGGATTCACCCTCTTTTTGTCTGAAAGTTTGAACTTCGACCCTGAGCTTACTCATCTTCTGCGGGTGGAAAGAACTTGGCCAAGAAAGCATTGACCAACTTTTATCAAGAGTCTAGGCTTTCCTTGGGTTAAGAATCTAACCAAATCCTAGCTCTGTCTCTAACAGCAAAAGGGAAAAATATTAGCCTGTAGACCTCAGGATCCACTCCATTGATCTTAATAGTATCACAGATTTACAAGAATTCAGATAGGAATTGATCTGGATCTTCCTGTGGAAGTCCATGGAACTTGCAATTCTGTTGCATTAGAGAGACTAGTTGAGGCTTTAGCTCAAAGTTATTTGCTCTAATGGCAGGTATAGAGATGCTTCTTCCATAGAAGTCAGAAATGGGTGCAGTGAAGTCACCAAGAACCTTCCTTGCATCTCCTCCCTCATTCTGATTAGCTTCCATGTTTGTACTTTCAGCTTCTTATTTGAAAAGTTCTGTGAGGTTTCCTCCGGAGTGTTGTGCTTTAGCTTGTTGTAAATGCTTCCTTAGAGTCCTCTCAGGTTCAAGGTCAGGATCAAAGAGAGATTCTTTATCTGTGTTCTTACTCATAAATAAGGGAAAGAAAACCAAGAAAGAAAGAGAATGGGAGTTTCTATGTCAGAGTATAGAGAATTTCCAGTGAGATATGAAGTAGAAAAGAAGAATGAAGATAGAGGAAGAGAGAGAGAATTCGAGTTAGAGGGGGTAGAAGAATCTGAATATTAAGAGTAAAAAAAAGAAACTAGAATTAAAATATTTTTATTTTATTTATTTATTTATTTAATTTCAAAAACAAGAAGGAAATTAAAAGCTAATTGACTAAAAAGATTTGAAAAATTAAGGATGATTTTCGAAAAAGAAGAGAAAAGGATTTGAAATTGAAAAGTTTTAAATTTTAAAAAGGAAGTAGGTTAGGTAAGTTTTAAAATTAAAAAGAGAAATATAAGATGAAGATTTAAAAAGAAGTTAAGAGAGATGAGTTTTAAATTAAAAGGATTTGAAAATCAAATTTGAAAAGATTTGAAATGATAGTAGAGATTTGAAAAAGATTTGAAATTTTAAAAGTTAAAAGAAAGATAAGATATGAAAGAATCAAATTAAAAGAAAGATATGATAAGATTTGTAAAGATTTTAAAAGATAGGATTCAAAATTTAAAATTTACTTTACTAACAAGAAAACACCAAACTTAAAAATTTTAAATCAAGATAAGAAAAGAAACAAGATTTTCAAAAATTTGAATAAAGATAAAAGAAATATTTTTTATTTTTTTGAATTAATAAAGAAAGAGAAAAATAACCAAAAGACACCAAACTTAAAATTTTTAGATCAAAGACACTATCTTTTTCGAAAATTGGAAAGAAAAACACCAAAAGACACCAAACTTAAAAATTTTAAAATCAAACAAAGAAAAGAAACAAGAACAACTTGAATATCAATAAGAACACTCAAAAGCAATTTCGAAAATTCAAAGAAAAGATGAACACAAAAGGGACACCAAACTTAAGAACTAACATTAGACTCAAACAAAGACAAAATTTTTTTGAAAATTATTTTTGAAAAAGAAAACAAAAGACTCAAACAAAAAATAAACTAAACCTTAAAACATACCTAATCTAAGTAACAAGATAGTCCAGTAGTTTATCAAATTCAAACAATCCCCGGCAACAGCGCCAAAAACTTGGTGCACGAAATTAACTCCGCAATATTCGCACAGATAGACCGGCAAGTGCACTGGGTCGTCCAAGTAATACCTAAGGTGAGTGAGGATCGATCCCACAGAGATTGTCGGATTGAGCAAGCAATGGCTACCTTGTAGATCTTAGTCAGGCAGATAGAAAATATAGTTGTTGTAAAAAGCGCATAAAAACAGGATAAAGACAGAGTTACTTAATTGGTGTGAATTCAGTTATAAGAGAACGGTTGAGGCTTCGGAGATGCTTCCTCCTTCTGGATCAACTTTTCTCATTGTCTACTTCAACTTCTGATGATTCATTCCACGGCAGGCTATAAGTGATTAATGCCAGATCAGTGGTCATTAATCTCCTCTGCTTCAGATCAAACGCCAGGTCAGTAGTCATCCAATCTGAATGGGGATAAAGCTCCTGCAGTCCATTCCCTTGGTGATCCTACTCAAAATACCACATACAAGGTCGGATCTTCCGAATCAGAGAATACTGCTTCCTGATTTTAGCCTATACCACAAAGGCCCTAATCGCCCCGTACCTCGGATAAACTGATGTATAATCAAGCTTGTGGTTCAATACTATCCCGTTAAGGACACGCAAGAACCCATGTAGAATAGGGATGACGGTCAAGTTACACTCCCAATTCATTAGGATGAAGAACGAAGATACATCTTAGAATGGAATCAAGCATATATTGAAATAGAGTAGAATAGTGATATTATTAATCCATAAGAATTAGCAGAGCTCCTAACCTTAACCTAGGAGGTTAGTGACTCATAGCTTACAGAAAAGTAATGAAAGGTTCGATTGGGCAAAGATGAGGTAGAAGATTCTAAACATGGTTGATCTTCTCCTTTAAATACTAATTTAATAACTAAGGATTACGGAAATAGGATAAACTAGGTTGATAGTGCGAAAATCCACTTCTATGGCCCACTTGATGAGTGTTTGGGCTGAGCTAAGGGTGATTCCATGAGCTAGTACCCTTCTTGGGTGTTGAACGCCAGCTTTGGGCTCCTTTTTGGGCGTTGGATGCCAGCTGCTCCCTTTTGGGCGTCCAACGCCAGGAAGAGGATGAAGTGCTGGCGTTGAACGCCAGTTTTGTACCTTCATTTCCAGAGCAAAGTATGGTCTATTATATTGCTGGAAAGCTCTGGATGTTAGCTTTCTAATGCCATTGAGAGCGCGCCATTTGGATCTCTATAACTCCAAAAATGCTTCTTCTAGTGCACGGAGGTCAGAATCCGACAGCATCTGCAGCCCTTTCTCTGTCTCTGACTCAGACTTTTCCAAAGCTTCTCAATTTCAGCCAGAAATTACTTGAAATCATCATAAAAAGCAACAACTCAAAGTAGAATCCATAAATGTGAATTTTGCACTAAAACCTATGAAAATATAATAAAACTTATACAAAACATAATAAAAGCTATATGAAAATGATGCCAAAAAGCGTATAAAATATCTGCTCATCACTGCTCAATTCAGATGCTATGCAGCAGGACCTCCCTTCTTCCTCGAGCCAACACGCCAATTCTATTCCTCTTGCCTATTGTGACGTTCACCGACCGTTCCAGTGCTGCCGTTCCTCATCGATACGGCGCCGCTTCTGTCTTCTTGGGGTGATGATGTCTAGTTGCAATCCCGATAGAAAACCCAAAACCTAACATAGCACTCTCCCCTCGCAAGACCTGCGAGCGCTTCCCAGTTGCAAATCTCAAGCCACTACCATGATGTCATCCCCTACTGCTGTGATAGCCAGCGTCGCTGCTATTGGCTCCTCGAGATGCTGAGGTAATCGTCGGTCTCCCTCCGATGCAAGTTCTACTGGCGCCTCAACTTCACCTAAGCGGTGTTACCTTCTTTCACTGTCGCCTTCTCCCACAACCTCCATGCCCTCTTTCTCTTTTTCTTTTATAAAATTATTTTACTGATGAAGATGAAGGGTAAACTTGTAAAAAGATAATGATGATATAATTAATTAAAGAGGAGTGCTAGGGGGCCAACAGAATTTGTGATGTTTAACCATCAATTAGCCATCATCAATATTTTTAATGGTGTGAGATGACATCTAATGGTGTAGGATTAATCCTTTTCCTTTTGATGGTTAAGTGCTGGCCAGATTTCAACAAAAGTGCTGGCCCCTAGACTTTCTCTTAATTAAATAAATATATTTTAAAAAGTAATTTTAATTGGAATATACTTTAACATATTTTGTTAATTATAACATTTTTGTCACGGTAGAGATTTAATTATAAAATTTGATATGGTATGAAAATTCAATTAAAAAAAATATAGAAACCTAATTGAAAATTCGATAAAACTATAAAACTGATGAATTAATTAAACCTTTATTTTATGGAAAATTATAAGTAAACAATAAAAATATTAAACAATAGATATATTGAATATTCAATTTACTAGGTGTACGAATGGTTATTCTAATATTAAGATTTTGGTGAGTAATTTGAAGATGTAGTGTGTTTTACTTGAATTAGACCAATTTTAAGGCCCATTATTATTCATATTATTCAAGAAAATCATTAGTTACTTAGCATACCCTTATTTTATTCCTAACGAATACTGTGATAGTACACTCATCATAATTCTGATTCATGAAAAAGAAAAGCATGCAAGCAAACGAAAAAACAAAAAAGGACATGAAAATGAAAAAGAAAAGCAAGCAAGAAAAGAAAGAGAGTCAATAAGTCAAATTAAAGAAGCAAACAAAAGTAAACAGAACATATCGGTGAATGGGCATTGGGGTTCTCCAAAAAGTTGTTCACCCCTTTCGTGGCAAGAAAATCAATCAGGGAAGAAAATAATTAAAAGAAAATAGAACACATTGGTCCCATAGCCGTATTGTTTCACATGTTCAATAGTTCTATTTATAATAAAACAAAATATTCAGTAATATCTTCGGTATAGAAAAGTCCCTTTATTTCTCTCTTAGCCTACTTTTGTGGGAGTGAAAATAGTGTTAAAACTACTTAAAGGTTATAATTGTTTATTTTAACTTAACGAGAATTGTTCATAAAGTATTTTTTCTGCGATCAAATTCGTTAAATAAATAACTCTAATCAACAATCGTTGATGTCTTCTACTTTTTCCAATTCAATAGTCTATTCGTTTTTTAGAACTCTGAATATCGAAGGCGTAAAAACTGTTATTCTATAGGATGGTATCAATATTTGTTATTCTATGGGCTTTTTTAGGGTATCAATATTTTGGTATAATTAACTTTAAATATAGTTATTAGGACATTTAAAATAGTTTTTACCACAATTTTTTAGTTTATATATAATTTAGAGAGTTAATAATTTTAAGGTGTATAATTCATTTGTCGTACATATTTGTTTTGCACCAATAATAATTTAATAGAAAAGTTCTTCATAAAAAAATAACTTTGTTAAATGGGAATTGCATTAGTAATTTTGGAGTGGTAATATCACTCCAAAATATCACTTCTGCTCTCCTGTACTAACCAAAAGAAGATATCTTAATATTATTTATAAATATTATGAGTTTTCAATTATAATCTTCCGTATAAAATGTTTCCTGTAGGTTGTAGCTAGAAAAAAGTCAAAAAGACTAAATAAATTAATTAGACATTATTCATCATTCTTACAATTATTCAATTGCATGTAGTAGTAGCTAACTAAAAGATGCTGCGAAAGAAACTAGTGTTGCCAACTTGTTTCTAAGCTCAGTTTCTAGTTTCTTTAAGATTGAAATCAGTTAAAATAAAAGGTTCAATATACTTACTGAAAGTGGGAACTTGAGTAATTCAGAAATTTGTATGGATCCTTGACTATGAACAACAATACGTGAAGAATGAAATTTTACCTAATTCTGAAGTTGTCGTTCTTAATTCTAAAAGAATAGAGGATTATTTAGAATAATCTCAATTATAGATAGAATAAGAGTTAAGAAAAAATCTAAAGAGAAAATAAATAAGTTGAGTGAGTATCTCCAAAATAAAAATTCTATACAGGAATTCTATATTATTAACTCATTCTTTATAGTGTCCTAAAATTTTAAACTTTTCTCTTAGAAAAGGGTCTTTTGAGTTGTTTATTAATTTGTCCTATCATATGTATCATATCATATATTATATGAGATGCTAATTTAATAAGTTGATATTTTAGTTTATTTCTCCTTATAATGTTATGATAATGAAGGTTTTCAAGTGAGTTGAGAAGCAAAATTAAATCAGTAAATCATTTTTAAAGATTATATAGCAGATTGATAAATCAAGAGATTATTTGTGATTTTGTCTCCTGATTATGCAGAATAAAAAATGCATAAAATAGGGAAGTAGATGAAGAATGACGTCTTGATATATTCTGATTCGGCTATAAAGTACAATGTGACCTATGTCCAGTTTCTACTATAATAATAGTAGAATTTTTATTATAATCAAATATTACAATTACCAATTTCAATAAATACATACTCTTGTAAACCATCTAAATTATCCCAAACTTAGTAAATCATCTAGGTGCTAACACGATCTAGTTAAAAGGAACTAATTCTTTGTTTTTTTTATCTCTTAATATAAGCTTAAATCTTGACAATAAAAAAATATGAATACACTCAAAAACAAAGAAAGCAAGGGTTGTTTGTATGGTTTGAAAATATGCACGAAAATAATTACTTCTTTCTTAAAAGAAATCCTCATATATAGAGCTTGATTGCTTCTTTAAAGTTGGAATCATTCCTAATTTAATCAAGCCAGCTGTTGCACCTTTAATGCTCTTAGCTGTTGGCATTGAAGGGAGAATATTTCGTTCTTTTGTTCTTCAATAATAATTGCAGCAACTTTCTCTCCATATATGAACTGATTCTTGCTTATAAAGAATCAAATCATGTGCTTGTTTTTGCTTGAATTATGGATTGCTTGATTGTGATTTTTTATTGCCAATCCATTAATACTTACAATGCTTATAAAAAAAAGTATATTAGGATATTGTTAATTATGTTTGTCATCACAAGGAATTAAATCAATTCTTGACTCAACAATCTCTCCCTTAATAACAAATATGATTAAGCTTCAAATTAAAAAGGGAGTATGGAATGGCTTTTCTAATTTTCAACAAGCTCCCACTGTTAACGAGTCATCCACCAATCAAATAATAGTTTAATATTTACTTTCTTTCCCTTTTGTCATCAAGGAGAAAAATAAAAAAAGGTACAAACATCAGCAGTAGCAGCAAAATGATGTGTAGAAGGCTAGAGGCATTTATAATTGATACAAGAATAAAATTCTTATAAAATAGAAAAAAATTTGAAATTGATTTGAAAAAGGAATTTTAAAAAACAAATTTTTAAATAAATAAGATGATGAACAATGCTACATGACCAACAAATATTATATTTTTGGTCAGCATTTAGCTAGCAATAATTTGCACTCATATTTAAAGACGTTTTGTGCAAAGGAAGTATATAATTTGCACCTATATTTACTAGAGTTTTACACTCATGAATCAATACAATTTGCACCTGTATTTTTTTAGAATTTGTACACATGAATTAGTAAAATAACAATTTAGTATTTGTGCTGGCCAAATAATAACAAAAATACTAAAAGTTACTAGCCTTCAAGAGTTTCTCATAAGATGATTAATGCAAAAAAATTTTTGAAAAAATATGTTTTAATGCAATAAGAAAATATTTTTGAAGTAAATACAGAGATCACATAATCATTCAAGAGATATAAAAGTGACAGCTTAATAAAAAAAAAACTTGTTCATCATTTGTCCAGAAAATCTCATCTCGACCTAAGAGACAAAAACTCAAAAAATCTCGCCAGTTCAATAAAAACATATCAACAGTATCTTGGCCAGTGCTATTTCCAACTTCTATATCATCTGAAATATCATCTTTACAATGGCTATGATCTTTTCTTGTCATCATCTTCGAAAGTTACAAATCTACCATCATATTCACTTAACTTGATAAAGAATGTAGTCTTTTTGGTCAAATGCCTTAAACATCCACTGTCAAGATATCACATGTCCTTGCTCTTTTTTGGATGTAAGGCAAACCTACAATACTTTTAAGAAGTTTCAGGTATCCAAACTAACTTGGATTCTTTTATGTTAATTCTTCTTAGTTGCCTAAGATCATTATAATCATTATATATGTATGTATGTATGTATGTATGTATTCAGGAATTTATATACTAGAAGAATGATGAAGGAATAACGCTAAAAGTCGCATAAAGCGGAATTACAAAGTGCGAAGCGTTTACACACGATAACTAAATGCATAGGCACGATAAGAACAAAATATAATATATACAACCTTGCATAAAGCTCAAGACACAAGGTAGTAGCTAATAGATAAACAAGTTATATAAATATACATAAGAGAACTAGTCACAGCATGCGGAGGTTAGGCCGGCTACCTCAAACAGACTATAACAGAGTTTTGAAGTTTAAAACAGCAACAACCTATCTCTCGAAGTTTTCAAAACACAAGCCTCTAAGGCAATAAAATATACAGTAATCAAAAGTGAGAGAAACCTACAAAAGTAAATCAAAATAGGAAGTTGAACCATCCTCCACTCTGTCACCATCCGCAAACTCACCGAGGTGAGTTGTGATCTGCATCTGAAAAATAATAACATATGATATGAGAACCGGAGGTTCTCAGTATGATAACAGTGTCCAATATATAAGATATAAGGTTCTGGGACGCTAAAGGCAATCATAGAACTTCACATTGATACGATTATTCAAGCTTAATAAAATATATATATTAAACCATAACCAGGGTAATCTAACTTAAAGGATTTCTAAACTAACAGTCACCGCTGTCCCACAGCCTTCGCCAACCTACCCTCCGTGCGATCTCGTCGCCACTACCTACCGATTCTCCTCAATGTCAGTAAAACACATTTAATGCAAACAAGTAAAGCACAAATAGTATACATATACAGCAGGTAAATCAACCAGCATTTAGGCATGTTGTTCAAATAAGCATAACTCAAGTAATCAAAGCAAGCAAGCATATAGAAGATGCATATGATGAATGCCTATGCTATTTGGTTCGTGATATCATTTGTCGATTCAAAATGCCAACCCGACACATTTCCAGGATGTCGCCTTACTGTCACGCTAGGGATATAGTGCCCTGCTTACTCTCAACCCGTGGATATAGTGCCCGGTACACTTTTTCAAGTTATAGTGCCCAAGTTCACTCTTGCGGAAGAAATGTTATGCAAGTGGGAGACTGCCTCAGTCCTCACATCTCAATGTAGACAGGAGACTACCTCGACCTCTACGTCGGTACCGCTACATCGACAAGCAGGAGACTGCCATAGTGCTTACCCGAGACACATAGCGACTTACCAAAATAATACATGTTATGTGAGAAGCAGATTGCCACAGCCCTCACATCCAAACATAGGTAGGAGACTGCCACAACTCGTACGACGGAGAACATAGCACATCACAATCACATAATCAATCTCATAAATCACTACTCATATCGCAAATCCGCTTATACTCGTCTCATTAACCATAATCATTCATTCCCAATTCTTAAGCTCCTCATACATCCTCAATATCACAAGTTCATCATCAACTTGGCTCTCCCTCGGTTCACATAACAACTCCATCTAACTGACATACCATGCCTAAGCCACCGTCTTCTAAACTCACTAACATAAAAAAATACCAATCTCAAATCATAAACCCATCTTACTAGTCTTAGGACCTAATTACTAGCCACAAGTCTTAATGAGAAGTTAAGAAAGTTTGGAAAGTTAGAGAACTCTTAAAAGTGAAGAAAAATACATTTTCAGCAAAAACAGGGGGTCTCGTGTACGCATGCCTTGTCTCGCGTACGCGAGTGCCACGTTTTTTTCCCATTCCGCATACGCGACCCTTGCCCGTGTATGCAAGGGCACTGGATAGAGGCGAATGGCCGCGTACGCGAGCATAGGTCCACGTACGCAAACCATAGTAGAAGTGGAAAATTTTCAAAGTTGTAGAAATCAGATTTTTGCACCTAACTTCTAACGTTCATAACTTCCTCTACAAAACTTCGTTTTCCTCAAACTTTATATCATTTTAAAGATCTTAAAATCATCTTCAATTTAAAATAAAATCCAATCAATTTCAAAAATCAAGGCTCAAGTTATGATCCGCCAAAGTTAATCAAAAATAGATTTTTACCAAAAATGACAATTCTCTAGTTTTTCCAAAACTTCCAAAACCAAACAAAACAAACCCAAACAAAATCACACCAAAAACAACCCAAAATCTATATTAAACCTTATTCAACCATACCTCAATCTTACATCCATCTAAACCATTAAATTCCTCGCTTAATCAATTCATGAAAACTCTAAATTCTCAACTTATTCAACAATTCTCTCTTAAATTCACCAATATCCACAATTATCAACCAAACCTCAATCATACCATATTTACCATATTTACACCGTTTCAAATCATTACTCATAACTATCATCAATCAAAAACAATATCAATAACCACTACCAATCTTCATCAACATCAAAAATCATCATCACTCATCATAATCATCAATATCCATCATCAATCATCATAAGCATTAATAATCATCATCACTTATCATAATCAATACTCATACTCCTCCACATATAATTATTTCAACCTTCATCATATTCATCATCAAACATAACATTCACATCCAATCAAGCATATACCAACATCATTCAATCCTATTTTAAAGGCCACTAGCCTAAGGTTCACGAAGCATTATATATTTTATAAAGGAAACTGAAATCATACCTTGGTTGATTCCCAAAATACACCAAACACCAAAACAAAGCCACCAAGCTTGATCCAAAAGCCTCAAACCAACTCCAATAAACACCAAAACTCAATCTAACATCATACAACATATCAACATCAAACCTAGGGTTCACAAAAACAACTAAACATAAAGGTTTAGTGAAACCTTACCTTACCCAATGGCAAAGTCGCATCCACCAATGATGTTCTCTCTCTTTTTATGCAAATGATTGAGAAGGCTCATTCTTCCAAACTTTCGAGTCGAGGTGCTTTAGTCGAAGCAGTCACTCGAGCCACCAATACCTAAGAAGCAGTGCATAAGTCCTCAAGTCTGGACCAATGTCAAGAAGATCTAAAACTCATGTTTAAGAGCTTGCTCTAGCTCTCCTTTGCTCTTATTTTGTTTAGTATTCTCGACTTACTTTGCTTTAGTGACAATGGTATTTTTTGAGATACTTACCATTTACATGCATGGTTCAACTGCTATTTGTATCTCTTACTCCATACACATTGCCATCGAAAACTTTTTTCTATTTCAAAGGGTTCTTCCCATAAAGAAGACCATCTACCTTTGACTTGCTCAGTCGGAAGTACTAATTAATTTCAATACTAAGTCACCAATTGCAATTTTTTTACCTTTTACTTTTCAATTGTATGGCTTAGATATCATCTCTTTTTGTTTTATCATTCTGTCTAGTACCATGAATCAAACCAATTTGAAAACCATGCGAATGCATTCTTTGTCAAAGAAGAGGGAAAATATCTCATTTTCAAATATTTATTACCAGCTCACTCATCGATTTCGACTATATAGCAAGCTATGTACTCGATTGTCGACTCTCCACTCTTACCTGCAAACTTAGTGAGGAATTTGGGAGTTTTGACTCCTCTAGGGAGTTCGGCCTGCAAGACATAATGTGAAAGGGGATATATGAAATAAGGTTTATTTGTAATCCCAATATTTAACCTTGCTCGATTCAAAATCTTTTTGGCAGCTTGGGTTATATTCTCACCATAAGCTTGAGCAGCATTATTTGCTCTAGCCTCATTCAAAATTCTATTTGGATCATCTCCTCTATTTAACATTAGGGGAGGATTATTACCCTGTATTCCACTTATTAGTAGTATAAACGGTCGATTGACTACTCCTATAATATCATCGACACTCGAGCTATCTGCTCTATCCTTGCATTATTATTTTTCATTATAGGATTTAACACTGTAGCCATCTGTTGTGTAAGCATGTTAACCAAATCATGTTATCCTCAATTTGCTGTCTAAACATGGCCAAAGATTTGACTGTGTTGGGAGACATTGTTCCGACAGAAACTTATCTCGATATCTCTGGAAATATGAAAGCACGTCCTCTATCAACTGGCAACCTTACTGGGGTTGCCGTTGTACCTTGTGTCGAAACGATATTTGGCACTGCTATATTAGGTTGCAAAGACATAAGTATCGACCCTAAATATGGGGAATTATTCATTAAATATTGATAAGCATTATAATTTGTCATATTAGGGTTATGATTGGCTGGCATACCCACTGGAGGATATCCTATAGGAGGTTTAGGATTATACAAGGGATTATTCCTTATCGTGGTTGTACCTCCTATATATCCCATGTTGGGATTCTCCAATGGTGGAGAGTAATTTAGAGGCAATCCGTATGTAGGCCATACTCTATATGGAGGCCATGTATTGGGCACAGTCAAAGGAACTCCTTCTGTGATAACAAGGTTCGTCGTTCAACTTGATGGGCCAGCCACTACCTCTTGGCCTCTTGTGTTTTTACCAGTGTTATTATTCGACGTATCTGTCGAAGTAGAGGCTCTATCAGTCATTATTAACTTGCCATTGCGTAATCGCATACAAAATTTGACACGTTACTTAATCCAATGTTCTACCGGACGTGCCAATTTGTTTGACTTGATTTTTGGTAACCTCAAGAAGGTGTCGAATCAAGCTTGTATTAAGATCTCAAGTATCGATGAGCAGATACGACTTTTCTGAAAAAGAGAGAGTTCGATCTGGGAATTACTTAACGTTCATGTCAAAATGTTTGAGATGCTTGAATTATGGCAAATAATAAAGAATTGCAATAAAATAGATGAAACTTTAAAATTGTAATTGAAAATAAGCAAAATGCTTGAAGAACAGAAGTAAAAATAAAATGTGTAAAGCAAATAAATGAAAAGAAACGGAAAAAGAAAATAAAAGAAAAAGCAAATAAAAGTGTTTTCGAAGAAGTTCCACAACTCTTATGAGTTTCTACTATTTATAGGCCATGGAGATGGTCTTGTCATAGAGCATGTTGTCCACTATCTTACTTTCTCATTTTTTTCAGCTATGACCTTGCCTTGACCATAAAAAATCTTGACTCTCATGTTTTGACATCCACGTCTTCCTTGGAGAACAAAAGTAAAAATAAAATGTGTAAAGCAAATAAATGAAAAGAAATGGAAAAAGAAAATAAAAGAAAAAGCAAATAAAAGTATTTTCGAAGAAGTTCCACAACTCTTATGAGTTTCTACTATTTATAGGCCATGGAGATGGTCTTGTCATAGAGTATGTTGTCCACTATCTTACTTCCTCATTTTTCTCAGCTATGACCTTGTCTTGACCATAAAAAATCTTGACTCATGTTTTGACATCCACGTCTTCCTTGATCTTTAAGTCCCACGATTCTTCAACTTGTTCCTCAAATTTCGCACCTATGTCCTCCACGCAGCTTAAAGATCTAGTAGCAAGCTTTGCTGCTCAAGAAAAGGTAATAACTATCTTTCAACTTCGACGCTCTTTGCACCATACCTGTTTCTTCTTCTGTAGTCGAAGCGCCTTCTTATCGATAAAAATCTATTTTTTGTACCAACATATATATATATGCCGACTTGATACAAATCACAATGAGATGGATCAAATATAGTTTAGGTTTAAATATGAAAGTTATAATCAAATGATAGAAACTATACGTACGTCAAGTGAGTCAAGTGATTGATAAAAAGTATAAAAATAAGTCAGCTCAAGTTTAATATATTTATTCAATTGCTTTTTCAAATTAAATTATGATGTATGTAGAAGTAGAACCTCTCTAACGAGTTACACCCATATTTTATATCATTCTAGGCAGCACCAAAAGTGACTACGCACAATTTCAATACAACAACTGTTTTGCTCCACCGTTATATTTTGACTAGTGCATGATTATATGTTGGTCTTTTATATTAGGCCATGTTTTCTGAAAATGAGTAAATATGTAATTTTTACCACAGTATGTTCCTAGCATCTATTTACTCCTTAAATGAATTTTAAAATCAAAGGATCCTTGGCAAATTGAATATAACATTGCATTAGCTTCTGAAAGTTTTTTAACATCAAATAACTTGATGAAAGTCAAAATACGACATCACTTTAGACAATGAATGATGTAAATGACATCATATCATACATCTTTTTAAGAACTAAATTGCATATTCACTCTTAAAATTTGGTCTACCATTCTAATTATCCGGATATGAGTGACGCATAACACATGAAATAGAGCTTTCATAGACTAAATAAAACATTCACAGATAAACTTTTCGGGGTAAGGAGATTCTAATTACACACGTGTAGACGTTAAGTGTTACTTGATTAGTATCATTCATATTCATGTTTACATGATTTGTTATAGGGGGAAAAAACTGTTCTGCACTTTCCCATATATTAAAAGAATATGGGAAACTGAAATCCAGAACGCTGAAGATAAAAAAATAATGAACAAGGCAAAGCATTCTTTATATTGTTCATTAAAAATGCTGCTACTCACTACAAAGATGTGATTCTTACAAAGCACGTGCTTCCATTCCATGAATAACATTTTCACCTTTCATCTTTCCACTTTCCAGGTTTCAGTTAAAACAACCCTTCTCCTGCCAGCATGAATTGATTATGGCGTCAGACCAAAGAAATGCAAATCAATGACAAAAAGTACAGAGCGGAATATTGAACTATAGTTAAAAGGACTTACGCAATCCATCCAATGAATTTGTATCAATGCTCTCTCCTCCCTTTATGAGACGAAGTTTCCCTGGAGATAAAATAGAGGTAAAAGAACAGCCTGAGTTTGATAGGAGCTTAAGGAAAAAAATTAATAAAAATGAACATGAACACAAGGAACAATAACATTGAATGGCAAAATGCTTTCTTTTACCCATAAATTAACTAAATGATGAGTGAACCATAATGCTCGTGATTGCTAGAATGAGAAAATTAACTGTAAATAAGCAATTAGCTTTCACTCATGATGATGAAACAAATCATCTAAGATATGAGTTGGATTAAATTTTGGATAAACCATCCTTCTCCCGAGAATTCCCCTCCTTTCTTTAATAAACATAACCACTGTAGGTACTTTCTGAACGCCAGGAAGAGCCAGTGCACCGTATGGGGACCTAGCTTTCAGTCTTTCTTATCTAATCACGGGCAGCATTTTAATTAAAAAAATAAAAATAAAAAAATAAAAACATAAAAAAAAGAAAGGAAAAGAAAAAGATTAATGTACATGTGGGAGAACAATTGGGGAGAGAAAAGGTTGCCATACCATCACGACGTACACATATCTCAGGAATGCTTTTGACTTCACCATTGATGCTATCATTATAAACTCTAGTCTCAATGTCACCCTCAACATAAACTGAAGAGCTGCAATGATGCTTCAAACATGAGCCAGAAACATTTACACCAAAATTCAAGTATCCTCTTTTATGCATACTTGATGCTTACTTTTTAGAAAGTTGTTGTACTGCATAGGCCCCAAGGATGTGATTATGCACAGCAATGCGATGCCATTGAGCAGGTCTTGGCATATCCACTTCTCTCGTGATTCTCTGGTCAGACATTCCCCCAGTCCCAACCGTAAAGATTGTTACATTCTTCCCATTCCTCAATATCTTTTGTACAGGGACTTGGCCAACTTTTCCACATATTATTGCCTAATTCAAACCATTCTTGTGATCAAATATTTTTATACAAAGTGCAACAGGAAAACATATCATTGATTATCATTTTAAGCTCGGGAAGAATGACATAGATAAAAAAAATGAATAAATAAAAAGAAACTATTCTAAGTTCTGGTAATTTTTCTTCGGCTTCAAAGACTCGACCTCCATTTAGTGAAGAACTCTCTTTAATTGGCTTCAGCACAATTATATTCAGAATCAATTCAATTTTTCATGCTTAAACATTACCAGCTTTAATGATACTTAAAAATTAATTCCCTCTTAAAACCTTGTATTGTGCAGAATGAAAACTTTAATGCAATCATAGCATTTCAAAGGCATCAAGTATATAATATCTGTGGATTAGGTTTTCTGCAGATACCAAACCAAAATTCCATCTCTAGCAATGTCTATAGTAATAAATAACAACCATAAACAATTAAACAATGAGTACCATCGGATACCTTGTGCACTCCCCGAAATCCCCAACCCCTCTTTGGATCCACACCCTGCAGTTCTAGATCGGGCTTGCTACCAAGAAAATCATCAAATTCATCATCCAGTTCTTCGTTCTTTCGATCATCATTAACTCTATCATTTAAGCCCTCATCATTGTCACTTTGAGTTAACAATGTTGAGTACCACTGTGTTCCCGTCCTCGTCATTCCAACTGCTGAAAATTCAATGAATAAAAATCACAGTTAAACATAATCTCAAGCAGCAAGCCAGTTTCCCCAGCGCATGTCGTCGAAATTCTCCTTTGAATAAACAAGATCAGCTCAAACATATTTAGTGCATCGTAAATGTAAATTGCATAAAAGTAAAGGGAAGCAATAAAGTGCAGAGAAGTAAAATGACAAGAATGTAAAGTACAAGAAAATAAATGACATAAAGTAAATGTAAGAACGAAAAATAAAACGAACATTGGGATCAAGAGATATTGAATTATCCGGATCAAGTTCATTCTCATCTCTTCCTCAATCAATGCATTCATTGATCTTGCTTGGCAATCTTAGGTGATTGGATCCCAATGTCTTGGCTCACCAATCTCTCTAAACTTGAACAATTGCCCAATGTCTTGGTTTAATTGTTCATGGAAAGAGATGAAGTTTGGTCACTAATTATACCACACACATTTATAGATCAAATTATTGGTAGGATTAAATGTCACAATATCCATCCAACTCCCAACCTAATCCAATGTGAGAAAGCATTTCTAGCATGATTTCCTCATTCCTCTCCCAAGGTTAAGAGGAAATCCAATTATGAAGAATTTCTCCGTCGAGATAATTATTCAATTGAATGAAGATTGAAAGCTTTCTAGTAAAATCAAGAGAAAAGACAGAGAAAGAAGGATGAAAACTACAATTGATCCATCAAATAACAATAGAGTTCTCTAACCCAATGAAAAGAGTTAGTTGTTCATTGCTCTACTCAAACAGAAAAAAAAAAGAAAGTGCAGAAAAATAAAGAAGAAGATTAAGAATTCAAAACTGGAAATAAAAGTTCAAAATTCATAACTGAAAAGTACAAATTAAAACTGAACTACTAAGGAAGAAAAGAAAAGAAAAGGAAAAAGAGTGCATGAATGGTGTGTGTCAAGGGATGTGGGTGCGTGATTCTGGACTCCCCTCCAATCCAGAATGATTCCTCCAATCCAGCTAATGCTTATATATAGGCTTACAAAGATGAAGTTACAAATGAATTAAAATTCCTAATCTAGATGCTTCTTGTGCCTTGGATTGAGTGATGTTGATGGACTTTGCTTGCTTGCATGATCCAGGGGTGTATTGGGGCCTTTACTGGTGTTGTAGCGTTTAAAAATTGCTCCCAGACCTTTCTTCAACATTTTCGTCAACGTTGGCATGCAAACGTGCACTCCAATGCTCTTCCTCGTGTGCGTGCGCACAAGGCAGTGTGCGCAGGCACACTGGCAAAATTTCCTCTTGTGCGTATGCACACTTGCTTGTGCGTACGCACACTGAGCGTTGGAGGTAGCGTTGGTGGGCTAACGTTCTGCTTGTGCGTACGCACACTCACTTGTGCGTACGTACGCATGCGAATTCTCTTCTTGTGTGCACGCACACTGCTCCATGCGTACGCACAAATGGTGATTCCTCCGGCTTCCAATTTTTGAGAGGTATCGAGAACGTTGGGGGTAACGTTGGTTTACCAACGTTCCCTCTAACGTTGGTTCAGCATTTCTTCATATCAACGTTGGTGTATCACCAACGTTCACTCCAACTTTGCCACCAACGTTGGTTCTCCAACTTTGCTTTCCTCTGCTTCTACTTAGCCTTTTAAACTCCTTTTTCTTTCATGCTTGTTTTGTGCCTTTTTACTTTCTTTTTCCACTAATTTCTGTAAAATAAATTAACTCAAAGAGATGAAAGTAATATATGATTTAAGCACCAAAATACTCAATAATTAAGCATGAGTAGTGAAAATTAAAGGTGAAAAAGTATAGAAAAACAGAGCATGATGCCTTGGCATTAGACACTGACCAGAATTGAAAATTATGTGGATTGGTAGTTGGTGCTTCTGCAGTAAAAAAATAGAATTTTCTGCAGAAACCATCAATCTTCAAAAATTCGTTTCTCTCAAACCACTCATCAATAAACTCTGAGTTTTTTATGAGATGCTCAAAACACCTTAAAATTTCATGGAAAAATAGTTTCATTCAAAATTATGACCGGGACGGCTCCCAGAAACTGATTTACTTGCCTGTCAATTATGTAGAATTTCTGCCTTGAACTTTTTCAATAACCTTACATACCATAACCCACATCTAAACTTATAACCCTTCTAAAATCACATATCTAACCTTTTCTTCAGTTATTCTAAGTTTCCTTCACAGCCCAAGAACCCAAATTTAACAATTTTCACAAATTTAAGTACTTAATTATAATCAAGCTTTCACTTTTCTGCACTATGTCAAACATAACAATTCATATACTTTGATCATCATCCAAGCTTAAAATAAAGCTATATTCATCATCAATCAAGCATATGATAATTCATTAATTCTCATCAGCAGACAGCTACAGTTTCGACAATTCTCATCATAATCAGCTAGAAATCAGAATTTTTAGCATCCTCAAACATTTAGGGAACCAAACACATATTCATGAAATTCAGTTATTTTCATAGTCACAAATCCAACACAAATTCGTTATTCAACTAGTCTAGACAGTTATAAATTATTTGCAATTACTCATTAAGATTTTGAGCATTCATAAATTAAAAACTTATAGTTTTAAAAACGAATCCCCTACTTCCATACAAAATCAGAATCAACGAAAATTCTGGAAAAGCTTTCTGATCGAACTGCTGAAGAGAAAAATGTCAAAAATTGTCTGTGCCTTCTAGAATTTCAATTGGCCGAACTTAAAAGAAAGAGGAGCTACGTCATCGTCAACTTCTACCAAATAAAAGTAACACCAACGTGTAGAAGTCAGGGTTCCATGGAAGCTCACATTCTCTCTCTTGGTGTTTCTTTCTTTTTCTTGTCCGTGACAAAAATAAATGAATGGAAAGGAATAAGTGACTGTTATGATTAATGGGAATTTGTAATGTAAACTTTATTAGGTAGCATGGCCAATTAATGAAAGCAAGCATGTGTCATGCTTTTATATATATATATATATAACGTTTCCTAATTTTCTTTTCCTTTTGTGCATGATTCGGTGGTGATGATGATGAATGATTTAGAAATGACCAATTAATGTAATAAATGGTTATGTGAAATATATATAAACCATGTTTAACTTTCTTTTTCCTTTGTTCCATTCAATGGTTTCCGCTAGTTGCTTGAAACCAAGTAATAACATAGTAATGATAATATAATAATAATAATAATGATAGTAATAATGGTAATATAGTAATAATAATAGTAATTCTTTTATATTATTTTTTTGAAACATCTCATTGTAATAAAAATAATTTAAAAATTTTAATAAATTTTAAATTTAAAGTATCATAAAATTTAATTTAATTACTTTTAGAAAAATAATTTTTTTTAAATAAAATAATAAATCATGAATAACTCATTATTTAATTTTTAAAAACTCGGGTTGTTATAGTTCACACCAGGTTACATCATTGCTTATTCATGAAAATATTTACAGACTCTATATTTATACTAACAAGCCTCGACTCACAAGAGTCACCCTAGTCTGGGACCCGTTCTAACTTATTTATATAGATATTTACAAAAGCACCTAGCCCTCTAAAAGTCTATACAGAATGAGGGTAAAGACTACTACTACAACTGCTGCTACTATTATAACTACTGCTGGTCATCAATCCCTAGTAGTTGAAGAAACACAGAAGTGTTGTGTGAAAGAAAAAGAAGTCGCACGACCCACCGGTAATACTACTGCTACACGCCCGTCCCAAGGGTGGAAACTCAAAGAATATCTCACCGGTTTGCATCTGCGGAATGGGAGAAGTAAAGGGTGTGAACCTAAGGTTTCCAACAAGGCACTAAACAGAAAACTAGGGAGTTCCGCAGCCTAATAGTTCACATAGTTGTGTCGGTAAGCCACACAAATAAGTACAAGACAAGTATATAGCAGAATAATAAATAAGCACAGAGTACAAAAAGTAGAGATAAATCACAATCACAGAGAAATGCAGCAACCAAGTATGATACATGTCTGGTCCTATGCAGGCCATGAGCTCATGCATCGGTTGACTACCTGCAACCGGACGTTACCCAAGACTAAGCCTGAATATAGTTTTTCAACTGCGTACGTTCTGCATACATGCCTAACGGACAAAGCCATGTACATTCTGGCAACTAGCAATCGTCGTAGAGCTTAACGCCATAGAATACTAACAGTTGGAGAAACAGGTTTCAACATAAAGTGGGCATCCCCACATCTTAACGTGGTTCTGGTTCTGTCGGAGCAAAAACTCCTCCTCCCCAAACAATTTCTTAGAATGGTTCCGGTTCCGTTGGAGCAGACATTCCTCCTCCCCAGATAATCTCTTAGCACCTTGGGGTTTACCGTTTCCTTTTTCTGCAACATTTTTCAAATAAACTTTATTTCTAAAGGACTTCTCTGCCCTTTACTTTAATTTTATAAAAACTTGTGTCCGGTCTCTTCTCTTTAAATCTCTCATCCTTTGTCACATTTACTATTTTGCCCTTGCTATTTTTATATATTCTAATTTTACCCTTTTGTACGTAATTTTTTTACTATTTTCTTTAGGCTTTAGTGATGCTTTCACCACTCATGTTATTACTTATCATTTTATCCTCATATCCTTCCTAATATATCTTTTTATTCTTTATTAAGTTAATTAACCATTTTTGCATTTACTTTATGTCCAAAATTTTCATTTTACCTCTAAGTTCTCTAGTTTTTTCGTTTAACCTTATTTAACATCAAGATTTTACCGGACTGATTCTAATATTTTTCTATGACCCAATTATCCCTAATTTTTTATTAAATACCAATTTTACCCCTAGGAACCTAAAATACCATTTTATCTTTTCTTAATTTATTTACTTGTTTTAGTTACTACTTTTTACCGTTTTACTTCTAATTTTTACTACAGTTTTTATTTAGACCCGAAATTTTATTTTAATTATAATTTTGACCTAAATAATTTTATATAATTATTATTTTATCCATGATAACACTAATTTCAGAATTTTACTGTACTTTTAATTAAATCACATTTTTAACCCTTTTTTTTTTATCAAAAAATGACTATAACACCTGTTTTATTTTTATCTACTTGTTTCATAGGATTAAATCTATTTTTATAACTTCTTTTTAAATCTTTATCACCATAATTTTCATGATCTTAGTGGCTAAAATTTTTAGAGGTGTAGTTTTTACATTTTTTCCACTTTTAGTGACTTTTAAGGCTTGAAACTTAACCCCAAGTGCTTTCATATTTTTGGATGTTACCGCACAAAATCCAGAGGAAAATATATTGCATATTACACATATTTAGCAAGCCAAAATAGAGATAACTCACAGAATTTTCATATTTATAAAACAAGCACAAATTCACCATAAAGCGGCTCATATGAACATCAAAAGCAACCACAACCATATTCTAACTAATCCTAACCCTTACCTCTTGTTTAATTTAGTCACTAGACCTCTCAACCACCAAAGAATGCTCTCACAAAGGCTGGAACATGTTGGCTGTAGTGTAGGTTTTGTTTGGCCAAAAGCGTCGCAAAAAGTGTTAAAATTTGATCACTTTGAGGTTGAATTTTGTATAGCTCCTTAGGTGTGCTCCATATGGGCTTCAAAAGAGATTTTCTAGACACATAAGAGGACAAGAATTTATCATGATCACTGCTAAAAAATAAACAAATAGAGAAGGAACAAGAGCTCACATTGCTGAATTTTCGATAAAAACGCGATAATTAGGGAAAACGAGCAAGGAATTGTGTTTGTATGGCTTGGATTCTTGAAGAATGATGTGTATTTTCGGAAAATGAAATCCAAACACACAAAACTAACCGGCAAGTGCACCGGGTCGCATCAAGTAATAAAACTCACGGGAGTGAGGTCGATCCCACAGGGATTGAAGGATTGAGCAATTTTAGTTTAGTGGTTGATTTAGTCAAGCGAATCAAGATTTGGTTGAGTGATTTGTGATTAACAGAATTTAAATTGCATGGAAAGTAAAGGGAATGGGTAAATTGCATGAAATTAAAGAGAACAGAAAATAAAGTGCTGAATCTTAAAGAACAAGAAATTAAATGGCAGAAACTTAGATTGCAAGAAATGTAAATTGCAGAATCTTAAAGTGCAAGGAATGTAAATGACTTGAATTGTAAAGGGAATTGGGAATGGGATTTGCAGAAATCAAACAAGGAAAAGTAAAATGCAATAAACAGAAAAGTAGAAGATGACTTGAATTAAACCGGATCCAAAACGGAAATGAGAGAAAGCTTGGTGTAGCAATGAAATAAAGAAATTGAAATTTAAAACTGTAGATCTCAGGACTCAAGAGACTAGATAGCTGAGTCTAGATCTCACTGCCTTCCTAGATCCAGCAAGAACAATTGCAAAGAAAATAAAGAAGTGTAAATTGCAGAGAGAATAGAAGAAGAAGCAATTAACAGAAAAGGAAATTCAATTAAGCAGAAAATTAAACAAGATCTCAAGGTGAGATTGAAACAGAAGTTCTTCAATTCTCCACCCAAGATCCGAAGCAAGAAAAGTAAAGAGTGCTGAGCAAGAACAAGGAAGAAGAGAGATCAATTCTCCTTCCCAATTCTCTAGAATTCTAAAGCAACAATTCAAAAATCCAAAGGTGAGCTCTCTGTAAGTGTTCCCAAATTCTCTCCAAAGAAAAGCTCCCCTAAAACTTAAATCCTAAGCTATTTATACACTTTCTTCAAATGGTCTTCAAGCTTTGAATTGGGCCTTTGCTCTTGATGGAATTGGGTTGATAAAGGCCTTGGTTGATTGCTCTTGGTGTTGGAGAAAGATCCATTTTGAACCGGGTTGAAATCATAAAAGTTTGAGTAAAAGTTTGAGGCAAACTTTTACTCAAACTTTTTATACCAGATGGCTTCACTTGCTGCTACCAACGTTTGGGCTAAAGTTTGAGGTCAAACTTTTGCTCAAACGTTGGCCCCTTGTGTATATGTGTGGCGCCAACGTTTGCCAAAAAGCTTGAGGCAAACATTGGCGCAAACTTTTCTCCTCCAGGGTGTTGGTTTTGTGATGCCAACGTTTGCCAAAAAGTTTGAGGCAAACGTTAGCTCAAGCTTTTCCCCCAAAAGTTTGAGCTAAAGTTTGAGGCAAACTTTTGCTCAAGCTTTTTTTCCTCTGGAGTGTTTTCAATTCTTCCAAAAGTTTGAGCTAAAGTTTGAGGCAAACTTTGGCTCAAGCTTTTTTCCTCTGGCATGTTTTCAACTCTTCTAAAAGTTTGAGCTAAAGTTTGAGGCGAACTTTGGCTCAAACTTTTTGTTCTCTCTTGCTCCTAGCCATTTCTTCTTCCTTCAACCTTCTTCAAAACTCTTTCCACCTATCATCAATCAATCAAAACAATCAAAGCTATGCCCCAAATCATGAGATTGTGTTTCTTTCATAATATATGATAATTATAGCATAAAATCTCATGAAAGTGCATGAATTCATACATGGTTGATTGAATCAAAGGAAACATGGAAATCTACCCAATTGGCTTGCTTATGGCTTAAGAAAGTGCATAAAATCAATTGAAAACAAGTAAAAAGAACTAGTGAAACTAGGCTAAGATGACTTGTCATCACAACACCAAACTTAAAACTTGCTTGTCCCCAAGCAAGAAAGGAATTATGCTCAAAGGTTCTTTCAATCAGAATGGATTTGAAAAATTACATGTACTATCCTGTGAGTGAAGTGATCAAGTGACAGTGGGGTGGACTCTAAATTATATGCTCATGCAAGGGCTTCAGTGCTTACTATTCCCTACATCTTGGAAGTCTTAAGTCTTAGGGCTTTCATCCAAATGATATCATGGAGATCTCTCTATAGGTAATCACCTTGAAGCAGCTTATAGTTCTTGTGCTTTGGCCTTGACTCTAAGTGTCATGTCTCAAAGCGGCTCTTTAGATAAGCTTTCAATCAATACTCCTAAACCAGTTGGTTTTAAGGTATTAGGTGTTAAAGCACCCCTAAGGATTTACTTACTCAAGCCTCTCTCTTTGACACAATTCGACCACAAGCATTTACTAGGATAACAACTCTTTGAGTTTTTGTTTCTTCTTTCTTTTCTGCCTAGTAATTGATGCTCAGAGCCTTGGGACATGTTCTTTTTGTTTTTGTATTTTCTTTATTTTCTTTTGTTTTGTTTGCTGCTTCTTGGATCAATAAATGTTTGAGAATCTCCACAACACTTCTTTGAACTCTATGTCCCGCCTATGAGCTCCCATGCAAGTTTTCATAAGCATGCAACCTCAATACGTAATCACACAACCAGAACCACCACTTCTCCTAATCTTTTGCTTGCCTCAAAATTGTTTAATTCCTCAACCCTTCTTTTCAAAGAACTTTCATGTGATGCATTTTTTTGAATTATTGAGTGCAAACAAGTTTTGAAGATAGTGTTGTAAATGATCAAGCATCTTGCTTATTGAATTGCAGAAAAACTATATTAGACAGAAGGACAGGTAGGGGTATAATATAACTTTCAATCACAGCAATAGCTGATAATGAATAATACAACCTTTTGGAGTCTACTTGCTGTCCTCTTCCTCATCATCATTGCTGGTCTTCACATTCCTCTTTCATCTCTTTGATTGATGATGCTAAATTTTTCCAAAAGTTTGTATGGTACTCTGCAGTGATATTGAAAGTTGCTTGTTCCCCAAGCACTTAGAAACAATGGTTAGCCTGCATGATTTATTTGTGGGTCTTTGAACTTACTTTGGTGTGGAAACACCAAACTTAGTACCTTGCCAATGGTTCTCATGCATCAGATTAACCATGTGTGGAACTCTTTTTCTTTTTTTTTTTTTTTTCAAAAGCAATAGAACTAAAGACTAGGAAACAGCAGAATAGTTAACTAGTTCGTCTAGATGCTTGAAGCTAGCATTATGCAGAAGATGAGAATGTGTTTTATGATGGGATTTTGGTGGAACACCAAACTTAGAATCCTTCATTCTCCTTTATATTGTTTTGGTGTGTAACACCAAACTTAGCTTCTTGCAATATAGATGAAGTTAATTAACCTTTTTATTAAAATAACTATGGAAAGAAAACTACCTCAGGTTGGGTTGCCTCCCAACAAGCGCTCTTTTATTGTCATTAGCTTGACATCCTTCATCCTCTGATCATGGAAGTTGAGGCTTCTGTTGCCTTTGGTTTCCCCCTCTCACCGTGGGCTTTTCCTTGATGATTATTTCTTTTCCCATAGCCTTCTCACTTTTTTCCATAACTGCTTTCCCTTTCAACCCAGCAGCTTTTTCACTGTTCTTTGGGTCATCTTCAATGGCCCTTAGGGATATATTTGCCTCTCTCTCGCCCAATTCAGCAAGGTTTTGAACCAGTTGTTCCATTTGCCTTTCAACTCTTCTGAGTGAGGCCTCTTGGTTCTTGCTTATCATCTCTTGATTTTTCCTTATTTCTTCCTGCTCTATTGTTATCATTTCTTGAACTTTCATGAATCTTTCCACCATCATTTCTAAAACATAGAGTCTTTGAGAGTTTGGAATTAGTTGTGGTTGTGTCAACTGTGATGGTTGATGAGAGTCATTTTGGGCGAGTGGTGAGATAGGACGGGATTGGAAGTGTGTGTATTGGGATGGTGTGTGATGATTGTTGTTGTGGGGGTGGTTTTTATGTTGATTTTTGAAGTAGGGGTTATTGCAGTTGAAGTCCCTTGGTTTTTGATTTTGGTTTTCAACCCCTCTCCAGTTGGATTGAGTTCTCCGGGGTGGGTTGTACACATCATTCTGAGTCCTACGTTGGAACATGCTTGAGGAGCTGTCTGGAGAGTGTGATCGCTCATGACTTGGTTGCTCATAGTTAATTACTCCAGAACCTTTTTCAGGTTGATTCCAACAATGGGGATTTTGAGGTGAGTTCTGTGCATTTGCCACAGCATGTTGCAGTTCATCTATTTTTCTGTTAATCAGCTCCAACTGTTGCTTAAGCTGTTGATGTATCTGCTCGCTTTGGGCCATGATTGCACGAATACCTTCAATTTCCTTCTCTTGTGCGAATGGTTGCACTCCTGCCTCTGGTTTAACAGTTCTCTGAGGTGGCTTCAGCTTGGCTAGGAGTTCACTCATTAGTTCTTCCCATCCGATGATGTTTCCTTGTAGGAAAGCTTCAAACCACTGAGCAATGTCGCTCATGGTGATGAGTGGTTGCTCGTCATCTAAGGTGGGGGTATTACTCCCATGCTTACTGGAGTTTGTTGGGTTCTTCTCCATGATCTGCACAATCACAAATAGTCCAAATGAAGATTGAATACATTCATGTCCAAAATGTGGTTAAAAGGTTTAGCTGACACAATGTATCAAACAGTTGATAGATTTGAAAGATTAGTAAGAGA
The DNA here is from genome assembly GCF_003086295.3 of Arachis hypogaea. Taxonomy (NCBI): domain Eukaryota; kingdom Viridiplantae; phylum Streptophyta; class Magnoliopsida; order Fabales; family Fabaceae; genus Arachis; species Arachis hypogaea. Next base: position 92,578,573 of record NC_092047.1, on the reverse strand, counting down.
GAATTGCTTCTCTCGTATATTCAACAAGCTGAAATATGAGAATCATAGGAAGCCAGAGGAACCAAGAAAACTTCACTTTATTGCTAAAGTGAGGTTTCAGTTAATTCAAGCAAAAATTCAAACAGTTAGTGTGTCAGTCAAAAATTAGAGAAACAGAAAAGAAAAAGTGCTTGATCTAGATCTCCACTTCACTTAATCATTGTCAATCTATTTCAATCCCCGGCAACGACGCCAAAAATTTGATGTGTATTTTCGGAAAACGAATTCCAAACACACAAAACTAACCGGCAAGTGCACCGGGTCGCATCAAGTAATAAAACTCACGGGAGTGAGGTCGATCCCACAGGGATTGAAGGATTGAGCAATTTTAGTTTAGTGGTTGATTTAGTCAAGCGAATCAAGATTTGGTTGAGTGATTTGTGATTAACAGAATTTAAATTGCATGGAAAGTAAAGGAAATGAGTAAATTGCATGAAATTAAAGAGAACAGAAAATAAAGTGTTGAATCTTAAAGAACAAGAAATTAAATGGCAGAAACTTAGATTGCAAGAAATGTAAATTTCAGAATCTTAAAGTGCAAGAAATGTAAATGACTTGAATTGTAAAGGGAATTGGGAATGGGATTTGCAGAAATCAAACAAGGAAAAGTAAAATGCAATAAACAGAAAAGTAGAAGATGACTTGAATTAAACCGGATCTAAAACGGAAATGAGAGAAAGCTTGGTGTAGCAATGAAATAAAGAAATTGAAATTTAAAACTGTAGATCTCAGGACTCAAGAGACTAGATAGCTGAGTCTAGATCTCACTGCCTTCCTAGATCCAGCAAGAACAATTGCAAAGAAAATAAAGAAGTGTAAATTGCAGAGAGAATAGAAGAAGAAGCAATTAACAGAAAAGGAAATTCAATTAAGCAGAAAATTAAACAAGATCTCAAGGTGAGATTGAAACAGAAGTTCTTCAATTCTCCACCCAAGATCCGAAGCAAGAAAAGTAAAGAGTGCTGAGCAAGAACAAGGAAGAAGAGAGATCAATTCTCCTTCCCAATTCTTTAGAATTCTAAAGCAACAACTCAAAAATCCAAAGGTGAGCTCTCTGTAAGTGTTCCCAAATTCTCTCCAAAGAAAAGCTCCCCTAAAACTTAAATCCTAAGCTATTTATACACTTTCTTCAAATGGTCTTCAAGCTTTGAATTGGGCCTTTGCTCTTGATGGAATTGGGTTGATAAGGGCCTTGGTTGATTGCTCTTGGAGTTGGAGAAAGATCCATTATGAACCGGGTTGAAATCATAAAAGTTTGAGTAAAAGTTTGAGGCAAACTTTTACTCAAACTTTTTATACCAGATGGCTTCACTTGCTGCTACCAACGTTTGGGCTAAAGTTTGAGGTCAAACTTTTGCTCAAACGTTGGCCCCTTGTGTATATGTGTGGCGCCAACGTTTGCCAAAAAGCTTGAGGCAAACGTTGGCGCAAACTTTTCTCTTCGAGGGTGTTGGTTTTGTGATGCCAATGTTTGCCAAAAAGTTTGAGGCAAACGTTGGCTCAAGCTTTTCCCCCAAAAGTTTGAGCTAAAGTTTGAGGCAAACTTTTGCTCAAGCTTTTTTTCCTCTGGAGTGTTTTCAATTCTTCCAAAAGTTTGAGCTAAAGTTTGAGGCAAACTTTGGCTCAAGCTTTTTTCCTCTGGCATGTTTTCAACTCTTCTAAAAGTTTGAGCTAAAGTTTGAGGCAAACTTTGGCTCAAACTTTTTGTTCTCTCTTGCTCCTAGCCATTCCTTCTTCCTTCAACCTTCTTCAAAACTCTTTCCACCTATCATCAATCAATCAAAACAATCAAAGCTATGCCCCAAATCATGAGATTGTGTTTCTTTCATAATATATGATAATTATAGCATAAAATCTCATGAAAGTGCATGAATTCATACATGGTTGATTGAATCAAATGAAACATGGAAATCTACCCAATTGGCTTGCTTATGGCTTAAGAAAGTGCATAAAATCAATTGAAAACAAGTAAAAAGAACTAGTGAAACTAGGCTAAGATGACTTGTCATCAAAGAACACTTGAAGAATAATGGAAGAACAGTAGAAATGAGGCTGGGACATAGAGAAGAAATGCAGAATTTTATTTTTTTCCTCTCTTGAAAACACGGTAAAAAACTCACAAAATGCATAGTGTTTTTGTTAATTTTTTTTATCAATGTTTCCTTAAATAAAAATATGAGTCTTAGCTGAATTAATTATGGTAAAAAAGATTGAGAATTTTGTGGTCAAGGTATGAGAATTAATGAAAAAGGGGCGTGAAAATGAGGAAGCTTGGTCAGTGCTTGCGTGTCGAGCTTATCCACAGTTAACCGCAGTTAGTTACTCAGGGTTAAAAACATAGCAGAGAGGGGTGAGAGGCTAAGAGGGAGGAGTGTGTTGCTTGGGAAACAAGCAAGGGAATTTGAGATCTCTAAGAGTCATTTGCAGAATACTAGTCAGAAATTCGAGGTAACTTTTACCATGTGATAAAATAATTAATGGTTAAGATTTATTTTTAAAGAAATAAATCATGAATGGATAGCTAATATTAATCTTGGGACACAATTACTAAGGTAAAAATTACTTTTGCCACTGATTTTGGTTACTAGCTTTTTTCCAACTCATGTAAAACCGTAATTAAAAGTGAATTTTCGGCTCAAAAAGTCTCTAGTGAAAAAAATAAACCAATGGCAAGCAAGTGTTTACTTTTTACTAGTCAAATTTGACTTAGAGAAATTAATTACCCTTATAAAGTCAAGTTTGACCTATTAATTACTATTTTCTAATTTATTTTTATTTTTTTTACCATTGGGATTGCCTCATTAATAGTTATTGGGTCGAAGTTCAAGATTTTGCAGAATAAGTTACAAAATAGCCAGAAAAGTATTTACCAAAAATTGGATTCTTACAATACATAACTAACATAGTAATTAAACTATCACTAACAAATACATATGTATAAGATTTAGGGTACCTTTTGCTGGTCGGAAATGAAGTTCCATCATTCCACTTTGCAGTCGTCGAGGTCATCTTGGAGAAGCTTTAGAAACCACTTCCAGCTTTGCTTGGTTTCACTATCAATATGAGTGGCAATCGATACTCCAACAGTAGCTTCTGCTACCCTTCACCGTTTGCTACGAACTACTCCGGCGGCAATGTGTAGCGACGTAGCATGACGACGACGGTTGACAAGGTTAGGGCTTTCTTCGAAACACCTATGTGAAAACAAGTTGGGGGAGGGAAGATGATATACAAGGTGAGTAAAAAGGGGGTTCTAAGCATACGAAATGACGTCGCAAATTGCCCCTAAAACACTACATTTTGTGTTAGGTAGAAGGGGCCAATTTGTGCTCCTTCATTATGTGACTCAGTAGCTTAACGACACGCGTAGGATGGATCCATTTTCGAAGGACCAATTTGACGGACATCGTTAAAAGTTGGGGCAAAATTGATGATTATTTTTCTTGGGGGCTAAGATATCCACTTCAAAATTTCTTGGGGTCCAATTTAGGTAAATACTAAAAAAAAAAATATAATGACCCAGTCCGGGTTATAGAAACCAGTTGGGTCACTGCCTCACTGGTTTTGCTAAAAATCGGCCCAGTCAACTAGAGTTCAGCGATCCGATGCTTGGACGATCAAACGAGTGGCTTGGTCTAACCAAGTGACTGAGTGACCGAATTTCGATCAAACCGGCCGAGTCGAGCCAAATTTTCATAACTATGGTTTAAACACTTTCTCAAGATCTAGTGGAAAATGGATAAGAGAAAGAGGGTTTATGCAATCACAGTCACTCATGTTGCAAACTTTGGACTCATTTTAAATGGGCCGGATCCATTTTTCAGTAAAATAAAATCAAAAGATAATGATAAGTAGTAGGTTTTAGGCCTATTCCATGCCCAAAACAAAACTGAGGGAATAGTATCGAATGACAACGTCTTCTTCTATCGTACCACGGCGGAATCTTCTTTAGTGGTAGGGCAGTTGGTACTGTTACTACTATAATAAAGTTATATAGAATTTGAGGTTTGTATAAAGAATGATACAACTTTAATTTCTATTTTATAATAAAATTGTCATGTGAGAAAAATATTTATGATTTCTTTCCACCTAGCACATTAGGCATTTTGGTACCAATTCTAATTTTAGACATTTCAGGCTCTGGAATCTGATGAAAGATCTTCGGAATCCAACGCATAACCAACTAAATAGAACTACATGAATAAAAAAATAAATCGATTTAATAAAACCATCCTACATTACACAAAAGAAACATTCGCAATACCAAATCCCAACAAGTATCCAACCTCGGACTACCAAAATAGCCTAAATCAAGAAGAAACATCCAACATGCATGAAACATCCACCTAAAATCAAATAAACATCCCTCTACAATCAAGAAGAAATATCTAGTACATCTAAAAAACTAAACATCAATCGAAAATCATGAAGAAACATCCAATTCATCCAAAATCAAAGAAACATCCATCTAAAAGAAAAGTAAATATTACATGAATGTTTCTTTGATTTAAGATGGATTGGATGTTTCTTTGCTTTTATATGGATGTTTTCTCCTGATTTTATATGGATGCTTTCTTTTTTAGATATACTAGATATTTCTTCCTGGCTTTAGATGGATGTTTCTTTTTTTCGATGGATTGGACATTTCTTCCTGATTTTACATGGATGTTTCTTTTTTCTAGATGGATGTTTATTTGATTTTAGATGGACGTTACTTTGCTTTTAGATTAATGTTTTTTTGATTTTAGGTAGTTGTTTCATGCATGTTGGATGTTTCTTCCTGATTTATGATATTTGGTAGTCCGAAATTGGATACTTGATGGGGTTGGTATTGCGGATGTTTCTTTCAATATAATGTAAGATGGTTTTACTAAATTGACTTATTTTTTTATTCATATATTTCTATTTAGTTGATTATGCATTGGATTCCAAAGTTCTTCCATCGAATTCCAGAGCTCGAAATATCTAAAATTAGAATTGCTACAAAAATGCCTAATGTGCCGGTGAAAAGAAATCATAAAAATTTTCTTTACATGAAAATTTTTTTATAAAATAAAAATTACAATTATATCCTTCTTTATACAAACTCCAAATTCTATACAACTTCCTTAGAGTAGTAGTAGTACCAACCACCCCACCACTAAGGAAGATTCCGCCGTGGCACGACAGAGGAAGACATTGTTGTTCAATAATGTTCCCTCGGTTTTGTTTTTGGGTTTGGAATGGGCCCAAAACCTACTAGTTATCGTTATCTTTTGGTTCTATTGTACGAACAAATGGGTCCGGCCCATTTAAGATGAGTCCAAATTTTGTAGCATGTGTAACATGATTGCATAAACCCTCTCTCTCTTCCCCATTTTCCACTAGACCCTGAGAAAGTGTTTAAACCCTTGCTCCACCTCCTCGTCTTCTTTTTCTTCTTTGTTGTTATTTGCAGGTTTTTGCAGAAAATGAATTCGCTGGGTGTTAGACTTGCGAAGCATTTTCGTATATCTTCTCTGAGCTCCTCTTCCCATGGTGTGTGTTATACTTTCCATTTTTTCCATTCTTTTATTATTATTTCATTTTAAGTGTGTAACCTCTTTGAATAGGTTTCTGTTGTTCTCATTACTAGAACACATTTACTCATTTTATGTCGTAACCTTATTTTAAAGTCACTGTAAGATTACTAATGTAGATTCCTGAACTAACAATTAAAGCCAAATGTTTTCTTATTGGCCAATGGATGAACTAAAATGTTTTCTCATGTTTTTTTTATTAATTAAACTTAGATTTTTTTTAATTAATCCCTAGTTTTGTTTTTCTTAGAATTATTTAGATTGCACTTCAACTAAATATGTTTGAGCTAATCTTGTTTGTTCAAAGGAGAATTTCAACGACATGCGCTGGGAAAACTGACTTGCTGCTTGAGATTATGTTCAATGATGAGGGCTTAAATAATATAGTTAATGATGATCGAAAAAATGAAGAGCTGGATGATGAATTTGATTATTTTCTTGGTAGCAAGACAGATCTAGAATTGCAGGGTGTGGATCCAAAGAGGGTTTGGGGATTTCGAGGAGTGCACAAGGTATCCGATGGAAAATGTATTCTTTGATGCTTTTGTATTTATTGGTTTTATTAATAACTCACTTGTTGCTCTTAGTGTTGTATAGTTTACGTTGACACATGTTGATGAAGTCATTGACGAGTTCTTACAAAAGATTATTCTTGATATTATTTTGCCATGTGTCAAGAGAAGGTATGTATTATAGATATTTTTGTTGAATCATTTTTTTATGTCTCTCTACTCTCTGGCTTTAATATTTGATTTATCTTTTGTTTTAAAAAAATTACTCTGATATTATAATTATGCTTTGCTTTTTCAGTCGCTTCCATACTACTGAATTTTGAATTATATTTATCCTATTTTCTTTGTTGATGGATTAGATTTAAAAGATAAGATACGTGTCAAGTCTTTCCGTAGACCTTTTGAAGATCCAATTTTGGGTAACATTTGGAAACAAATTGATTCTGGTAGTAAATCATCTGTTATTCAAGGCAGAGTTTGTTTGATGTATGTTATTAGAGGCTAAGGCGGAGACATAATGATATATAGAGTAAGATCCTTTATTTGTGTGCTAGTTGTGACTTGTCCTTCTTCACTAGAAACTCTATGATATCTTGAAATATTTCTGTAAAATAACTCCATTATTCAACAGTTGGTGATTCCAAAAACCAATATGGAAATGTGATGACTTCAATATCAAATTCGGACACTGTAAGATGTTCAAGGTTCTTGTATTGGTCTTGTTTTGTAATATAACCTCAACATCATTATTGTTCACTATCAAAGCATTCAAGTTTGGAAATACCTGATGAATAAAAAAAAAACAATACAGGTTAGGACCTATAGAAGTTTATATTCCATTAATTATCGTGTGAATATATACAACAGCAAAGAATATAGATATCTCCAATTCTCTAACACGATATATTATTTATCTTCAGAGTTTCCAAAATACTTTTTTTTTACGGAATGAGTGATTTTTTCTTCAAGTAATTAATTGATTACCATAAGATAATCAAAGAGAAATGACATTAAGTTATTACTATATTTGGCTTTAAGAAAAAATGACAGCTACACTAAATAAAAATAGTGAAGTTCATAATTCTCATATAAATATTATCAATATAGTTTTCTTATGAATATTTAGCAACATAATTTAGCTACTTTATCTTATCTAATTAGATTCCTTATACAAAAATGAAGAAAGACATTGGAAGTGCTTCAACTGTTAGTGGCATACGAATATTAAGAGCAATGCAAATAACTTGCCAAAAGAAAATAAAATTAAAATAAATATTTCTGTCATTTTACCCAAGTGACAATTAATAAATTAAAGGTGGCCAATAAGTATTCAATCAAGTTGTTCCCTAATTCAACTTTTGATTTTCATCATGTCATTTGACTCATGCTAATATGCATGGTTAAATTTCACAAAATGACATCATTTTTTATGGTAGACATCAAACAACACGAAGTGAAAAAATGTGTTGGAAAATAACATAATGCATGTGATGTGATGTGGTGTGTTGAAATTATATGAAATTTATATCACTATTTATGATAAACATGTTATTTATTTTACAATTAAATTTGGACATCAATTTGAGCTTTACTGAAAATTTTTGCAGAATTGTTTTGTATTTGGATCATAACTTTGAGTTATTTGTAGTGCTATAACACATGTTTCTTTGTCTTGTAGGAAAATTAAGAAAATTACTTGCAAATCTTATGAAGATCATTGAAGGTGAATCACAACTATTGATGAGGATGGCTTTTAGGTAAGGTTGCTATGCTTCTGAAGTCCAAATATCTTTTTAGATAGAACCGGTTGAGACGAGTAGTGATGATAAGTTGATAACCTCAATGTGGTAGAGCAGCTCATTGAGTCATGATTATATGAGAGCTAATATGTCTTGTAGTAACTAGACAAGACATTGCATGAAATACTTGAAAGGATGACACTTGAAATATCGGGCATCCCAAACACAAAAAGCATCGGTACTTATTTGGAGTTATTAAAGCTTATATTTGGTGAAGCCGCCAATTACTTAATGTGAAGAGTCCCTTTTATTGCATGATATATCGGATTCAGATTACATAGTTTGTAGTCCATATTATGATCATTGTTCTTATGTTGCATAGGGGACATTTCACATAGAGGATTATTTGGAGAGGAAAAAGATTAAGAAGTCCACATTAATTCAGCCAAAAACTTGAAAATTAGATAATAAATAGATGGAAAAGAAAGAACTTCTAAAAAAAATTCAAAGACAATCAAAACATCCAAAATTAAAGTGAAAAAAAACATTTGAAAGTGAAAAAAAAAAAAACTAATTTCAGCATTGAATTTATAATTTATAATTTAGGATTTAGAATTTATAATTTTGGATTTAAAATTTAGAATTTAGGGTTGAGGGTGGCTGACCGATGACGATAGCAATGGGATGGCGGGCGGCAGTAGTGGTGGTGGATGGTTGGTGGTATGGGTGAAATTATAGTATTAGAAAGATGGGAAAAAAGGATGAAAAGATAGAAAAAGTATAAGTAATCAACTCCATATGCAACCAAGAGGAGCCAACTTTTCAAAAAATCTAGTTTTTAAATTTCAAAAAACTAGGTTTCCGCTCAAATAACACGCGCCTTTCCACTTCATCCTTCTCACATCTCTTATTGCTGATCGTCACTCGTCATTCTCCTCACTAGCTCATCTGCTTCGTTTCTGTGCTATCAGTGTTTGCTCTCCTCTGCTTCCTCTGCGCCTGTGCCTCCTCTGTTAGTGTGATCCCAACCGCCTTGGCTCTGTCGTGGTCGCCGCGACGTCGCTACTTTGCCCCTCCGAATCCTCTCATTGCTATACTGGCTGTGCCTTTTCCTGCAAATCCACTCGCCGAATGCCGTGCCTTCCTCCTCTAACTCCTCTTGTTGCACTACTGCCGCCTCTCTCACCAAATCCTCTCGTTGTGTTGCTGCCCAATCTTTCGACGTTTCCATCATTTTCTTTGCCAAATCTTCTTTTCTTCTTCTTCTTATAGGTTTTGGATGATTTTTTTTTACTAATTTTGGATATGTCATTCTCTTAGGTCTCCAAAGTAGCTTTTTTATATGTTTTTGGATATTTTTTTTATATATATTGGATGTTTTTTCTTTTTAGGTTTTATATGTAACACATTGTATTTTATTATAACAGAATTAGATCAATAACCGGAGTATTGATATACAACATGGATATTTCGCATCTCATGAAACCCTGGTTTAACAATCTCTATTATATGCAAATATCAAAGAATTGTATACTATTTATAATTGCTTGAATTAATCATGAATTACACGAAATTATGATGAAGTTACTTCACAATCATAGACCTTTGTCAATAGATTCAGAGCATCCTCACATTTGTGAGAGACTTCAGCCGAATGAACATCATTAAACCACTTTTGTATTGCGGACATGAACAACAACCAAGAACAAAAAAGTATATAACAAAAGGATCAAAAGTTCTTTTTTTCCCCTTTATTCCCTTTTTTTTCCTTTTATGCACATACCAAAAGATCAGAATTTTAAAGTTGATTTAAAATAAAATAAAAAGTTCAATTTTAATCACAATAGTTCGCCATAAAAGAGTAAATTC